>NW_026974725.1:167905-218557 GCF_015220805.1 Pogoniulus pusillus
AGTTTCCCTGGCACTGAGGTCAGGCTGACAGGTCTGTAGTTCCCAGGTTCCTCCATCCGACCCTTTTTGTGGATGGGGACCACGTTGGCCATTTTCCAGTCTCCTGGGACCTCTCCGGTGAGCCAGGACTGCTGGAAAATGATGGAGAGTGGCTTGGCCAGCTCAGCTGCCAGCTCTCTCAGCACCCTGGGATGGATCCCATCTGGTCCCATGGACTTGTGGGTGTCCAGATGGCTCAGCAGGTCCTGAACTAATTCCTCTCTCTCTTTTCCCATAACATAAGTCCTCCTACCCTGGATGTGTTTAAGGTTCATCTTGACAGGGTGCTGGGCTGTCTCATTTCAACTCCAGTGTTACCTCTGACGGTTACTCCAGGGGATCCTTGAGGTCCCTCCAAGACAGTGTTCTATGGAGTAAGTCTCCTTGATGAATAGGGATAGAAAGAAGGTGGTTTTAATCCTCCTAACTGGCATGTATTCTGTATGGCTGATAGATTTCTAGGTGATCTTTCTCCAACAAATTCCAAGTACAAATGCACCTCCATGTCGCTCCAGGACACGTGCGGTCATTGTCTCCTGGCATTCTTTTGCATAGCAGAGCAATAGATTATTTCAGTTCAAAAGACATGAAAACTGAAACTTCCAAAACAAGGCAAACCTGTGCTAAAACCTCTGTAAAGCCTCTAGCTCCAACTAAGTGTGACAGTGCCATTCCCCTGCTCAGGCATTTCATGCCATGTGTCTACAGACAACTTAGAAAGCTTTAGGAACCTTGTCCATTTCAGGCAAGCTCTGTACTTCTGCTCCCTGTTCAGATTGAGTCACAAGTTTTATGGATCTCTTACTGTTGCACTTTCTTTTCAGTACATGACAAAAGTTTACTTGATTATTTTTTTGATTCAGAGGTGCTGAAGATGAACATTTTGATTTCATGTTTCTGTTGTTGTTTTAAATTTCAGATACAGCAGCACTGAGTTTTCATCAGTGAGCTGTTTAATAGCTTCTGCTTCATTCATTTGGTGAGTCACAACTTCTGTTTGTAATCTTCTCAAAGACCTAGTTGTAGCACGGGTACAAAAGCCAAAACTAGGACTTCTGTCCTGAGAAGAATTGAAATTTGCCTTGGCTTTACAGTAGAGCTTAGCATTTCTGTAGCTGACTGAGTATATTCATGAGCTGTGATTACTGGGACAAATCTGCATCCAATTAAGTGGCAGGTCAGTTTGGAAGGCTTGTGCATTCAAGTTTGAGTTCTTCAGAAGAAAGGAACTAACTGTGGCAAACCAAAATAGCAAAGCTCTTTCTATGTCATTGACTGCATCAGTGATGCAAATCTAACTGAACCATCTCCTGACCTGAGCCCTGCCAAGGGGAAGGTTTGGTACCACGGTTTAGCTTGGCTGTGAGCCTGCCAAGCTTTGTAGCCTTTGCCAGCTGCTTCTGCAAAGCCTTTTACAATTCACTGCCACATCTGGGTTGATGTTACATCTGTCAGCTGGCCTGCATTTTGAACACAGCAGTCTGCTTGCTGTATCTCAGCAACAGTAGCTGATAAAAGGCCAACTGAGAATTGGCTCATGTCTGTTAATCTATTGACTGAAGAAGCTTGTTGAGCAAGTTGAGGCTGAATAATGGTACTAGGTGCCCACAGCTGCTGGAGAATGGAAAGAGACAATGCTATGGAGTAGATGAGTATTGTAGCTGAAGTGGTTTTTGGTTTGTGTGTGTCCTATCTTGGTACAAGAAGTAGCCAACTTTACTGTGGCTATGGATGAGTGTCATGATTGGAAGATATCCTATGGATCACCAGCCAGCTTCTGCAGATTGGACTTGAGGGAGCTGATAGCTGAATTACAGAAGTATGTAACAGAATGTCTTGCAATGTTTGTGTTCAAATTTGCCATGTTTTGGATAAAGTAGGTAAGTTATAGCTGTTATCATAGCTACCTCTTTTTAACCTTGTCAAGTCAGTTCTTTCTTTGGAGCCTGGTAGAGTCCAGTAGCTTCTCATGTCTGCATTGTTGATTAGAAGCAGTTAGCATTTACCTGCTGCAGTGGGTAGCACGTGTAAGCCATGAATGTTCTTCTGCACAGTCATTACTGAGTGGAGCTTGCAAACAACAGTGATGTCTCTGACCAGAAATAGCAGTTGACATGTTTACTGTATCTGTGGGAGCTTCTTAGAAATACTTGGCTTTGTCAACTAGAAATTCAAAATGAGCCCTGGAAAAGCAGATAGGTGATTGGGCACAGTGGCTTGCCAGGAATCTTCCAATCTTCTTTGTCAGACTGGGAATTCTACAGAGGCTGAAGAGCTCCTCCATGTACAAGTCTCCATGGGCCTTTGGATATGACAAACACAGGCTAGACACATTTGATCTAGACATGAAGCTTCTTTTCATTAGTGTCCTCTCTGGTTTTAAATGTGTACAACTGGTATTGCAAAGATGAGTTGAAAAAAGATCAAGTTTGAAAAAGAAAGCTGAGTTATTTTTCAGTAGGTATATTGTATTAAACTGTTACAAGTAAAGACACTTGAAAAGAAAGTCTTCTGTAGTCTCTGAAATGACTTGAACTTTCTGAGCCCTGATGCTTATAACATCTGTACTGAAGTAACTGTGATAAAAGCTTTGCTCTCCTGTAGCTTTAATGCTACCAAATGAAGTGTTTTAGCAGTGTACATGTACCTGTAGTCTATAGCAAGAATAACCTTCACTTGCTCCTGAATACCGTGACTGGTTTGTTTCCCAACAGCTACCTGCAGAAAGAATGGGAATTGCTTTTCAAGTTATGTCCTTGGTGATCTGGGACAGGATTTGAAAAGTGGCAGTCCAGAACCAAGCAACACTTTGGCGTTTTTCTTAGGTAGCAGTGCAGATGTACAGCCATGGTGTTCTGAGACACACCAGTCGTGGAGAAATGCTGATTCTGTAGAACATACTTAATCCTGCCACTCTGTTGACATTTTTGTTGATTGATGCTAAGTTGCAGGCAGCACCTAGCAGCAAATTATCTGGTGGGAAGAGCAGAATAATGGGTTCTACTTGACAAGCTCATTTCACTGCCACCACAAATCAAATCATAATTGGAATATGCTAAAAGTAGAAGAGTAGTTCTTAACTTTGAACATAGTCACAAGTTATTTTGATGAATGTAAGGAAACTTTGAAATCAGGCTCTTCCACTTAATGCACTGTTGTTCATGCTTTTGCCTGAAACCAGGCAGTCGTTGAATCCTCAGCATGTGGAGACATTTTCCCTTTTCTTATCTCTTATCTAACCAGAGTTCTCTGCTTTTCCTTGTTGTGCTTATGTAGTAGTTTTCTGTTAGTAAAACTTGAAAACTGGAGAGAAGCAGCCAGTAACAAGTTGGTAAGTACATAGTAGACAGTTTTCAGGGAGAGTTCCCCTTCATTGAAGTTGCTGAATATGGAGATGATTGGTCAGAATGATCTCCATATGCACTGGCACATAGAGAGCTTTGTCATGTTCAGGCCAGTGAAAGCAAAGCCAAGAAGCATCTTGTGTAGCTTGTGACCAGTTCTTTATAAAATGCTTTCTAAGTTACCTGCCAATGGAAAGGGAATGAGGTCACAGTGACTTGCATTGAACAGCCATGCAGACCAAAGCAGCTATTGGGAGTCTGTAGTGCCTGCAGAGAATGGTCTCACAGTCTTTACCTTTTCAAGCTTGAAGATTGCATTTCAGAGAATGCTGATTTTGTGGCACTGCTAGGCAGCAGGCAGAGCTCAGGTGTTTTTATTCCTCTGATGTATTTCTAAAGGACATATTTATAGTAAGGAGGAAACATTCAGTTGACACAGGCAGGAATATTTAGGTAGGATTTTTTTCAGCTTCAGCCTGATCTAAAATCTGTCTGGGTGACTTCTCCCATATCTATGTACTGATGGAAAACACTATCTTGTAATGGGTATTTCTCAGCAAAGAATTGAGTCTGGTTTCCTCAGTCTTCTCACCACTCAAGTGAAGCAGAAATAGGTCAGATCTCACTGCTTGGGCAGGCTTTCAGTCTGTTATTCTCTTTCTGTCTCTTGTTGAGGAACTGTTTCACGGTAGAGCTAGAAAAGAAGAAGACATTCAGGACAACTGTGCCATTTCCCCTTTCTTACCACCTTCATGTAGGTGGCAGTAGTGCTCTGTGGGTGCTTTGGAACGGTTATCAATCATGATAAACACACTGTGTTAGGTCAGAAGGCTGGGAAATCACTGCAGCTTCATCTGCTTGTCGTTTGTGTAGATTCTTTATCTGAAGCTACTTTTGCACTGAACCTTGTCTTCAGTCAGCCCCATATGTCAGCTGCTAGAGGCTGGGCACTGGTTTACTGTTCCAGCATTTTTTGCAGTCTGTTAAGACTATGTGAGACACTGTTTTGTTCTTGCTTCCAATAACTCAAGATCTTCTATTTAATGCAATTCATCATTCTTCAGCATGTGAAACGATGCTCAGTGAAACTGAAACATTTCTTCAGTACCTCATAGCTGGCAGAATATTTTCTTCTTCACTGTCATCTTGCCACTGGATGACAAATGAGCTGAGCCCTTTTGTAGCATTACAACTTCATTTGCGATGCAGAATGTCCCAACTTAGTGGACTGGGACTAAGTAGCTAGGCCTCTGCTCCATTATTATCCTGTGGAACATTTCCTGTAAGGCTATAGATACTTTGGCTATTAAAAGATACAGGTAGATATGTATAGCTTATAGCCACGAGGAAACATCTTCTGACATGTAGCATTAGGAGATGCAAGCTGTTGTTCATTATTGGGTTTTATGGGAGGTGAGTTCAGTTTTTAAGGCATGAGCAACCTTTGTCATGGATTTTCTCTTCTTTGGTCAGGCAGATGTACCCTTAGGAAGTGCTTCCACCAGCAATTGTAATGTACATTATAACCTCCAGTAGTTTGTGCACTTGAAATGAGTCCATTTCAAGTGAGAGCAAGTAAAATGAGTTAACCTCATAGGATGGATTGTTCACAGTAATAACTATGTGTAGGAAAGAATAGTTTCAGAGGATCTTTGCTTGTCAGTATTCCTTATTTCAACATTCAGTGAAACAAAACTCACATGGGATGGGAGCAGTTGCAGAACTTAGGTTTGCTTAGAATTGGTAGCAGTAAGTGTACAGACTAATAAATTCTCCAAGTTACCTAGGAAAATTCTGATCTCCACACATTCTGTAATGCAACTGATTAAGGTCTCAGTAGTTTGTTCAAGTAATACACATTCTTCCAAAGTATCTAGTGATGAAATGATGGGTAAAAGTCATTGCTGGAAAGTTGAGACCTTTTGAAACCTTCACATCCAGCCCATTATTCCAACCTGAAAAGAGACTGAGCCCTAGGGGATGGAACCTATCCCATGTGAGTTTTGTTTCACTGAGTGTCCAAGTAAGGAATAGATTAAGATGTGTCAATAAACTTGCTTGATCAGCTTATCTGGATCTCCTCTTTTCCTTCTCTGCCTGGAATAGGACATTTTTTCAAGTAGTAGCCCTGGGTAGTATTACTTTTGTGTGATCTGTCACTATTGTTCTGAATGGAAATAGTAAAACCAAACCATACCATAATGGTTTTTTGTCTGGTTTCTCATATTGATAGAGACCTTTAAAAAGAGAACAGAATGAACTTACAGAGAAGGCTTAAATGTGACTCATTTTAATAGTTACTGAAGTTCACATCATTGTACTATGTAGGAACATAAATTTCCAATTGAAGTACCATTTGAATGTTCTCATGCTTGTTCTTGCTGTACAAATTCCTCAAATTGCTGGGTTTGAAGGCTTTAATAAAAGTAGTTTTAGGGTTTGGTTTCAAAACAGTAGCTCACCTAAGTCTAACTGTTGGTGTAATGTATAAAAAACCCAACCTTTGTGACTGTGATAATAATTCAGGCACAATAAGTTCAGTCTGTAGAAAGGAAGCTGTGTGCAAAAAGTACATTTTAAAGAGTACTATAGAAATAAGGTAGCACTGAAAATGTTTGTTTTGTTTCTTTTGCTCCCCTCCCCATCATCTTCCTTCTGCAGGTCTGATACTCCGCTGATAGACAAAGCTGTGCCAAGCTGGTTTGTAAGAGCGGAACACATGGTAGAGAAACTGCTGGAATGTAATGCCCAATGCTACTGGTAATGTCTCCCGCATCTGTTTTGGTTTTTGTGTGTCTAGGTTTGGGTGTTCAGGTGTGTGTGTGTGCTGGAAGTCTTACAGAGCTCTGTTTCACTGGTGGTGTGATCACTTCATATTTCTGTTGCATCTTCTGGAGCTGCTGTACTGGAATGAGGCTGGTAACCAGTGTTAAATGGTGTTTTATCTCAGGTTTCACAAATGCACTGGTTGGGCAACAGGACAGTTTCCCTCACATAACAGATACAACCTGCTTCAGTGCCTCTCAGCCTGCTGCTTGAACAGATTTGTACACAATTCCCTTCTTCGTGTCAAAGAAGGCGTTCCTTGCTGATGTGAAATCCTACTGAGAAATAGGTTTTAGAGTGTGAGTAAGGGTGACTGTGAATATGCACTAATGATTTACAATGAAATACATTGCAGGATCCTTAAAAACACCCTCTAATCGTGTTAGGCAACCCTGAACAATTCAGCACAGGAGAAACTGCAAAGGAAAGTCAGTCTGTGGAAGTGCACAGACAAAGCCTCTTTACAAGGGTCCACTGGAGAGAAGAATTTAGACAGTTGTAGGCACATGTTGTTTCAAATTGCAACTCACTTTAAGCTGTTTCTTCTCATGTCCTTATTACAGAAAAGGTTGATTATTTTGTCATAGGTGCATTTGAAGAATGAAACCCAAAGCTCTCACCGTGCCATACTGTTCTGTGCAAACCCCCTAACCTAGCTGCCCTAGCTTGTGTCGTAGTTGTGAGAATTGAGTTGGACAAGTTGCAGGAAATGTTATGCTCGTGGCAGAAATGAAGAAGTATTGGTGTGAAGTTGATTTAGAAAGCAACAGACACAGTAAGAGGGAACTCTTGGTGATGGTAGCTGTTTTAAGCGTTAGCCACAGGTTGATGATTTGTCAGGGACAGAAGGGACCATACCTTCTCCACATCCATAACTTTTAATTTTTCTTCTCTCATAATTAACTTCTGCCTGGGAAGTTGAGTCTAGGCAGGAAAAACGTGGAGGTTACAGCCTTGTTTGGGTGTACTGTGTGCCACTTGAGTTGTTGTCCAGTCTTTCCTTATGTGGACTGCAGCAGAGCTGGGATTCCACCACGATGTGCCTCTGCTTAGCAACTGAAACGATGTTAGAGTGACTCAACTTTCAGTGGACAATGACAGCTTATGATGTGTTTTGTCATGGGCTGCAGTTAGCAGTTAAATTCTTCATGAGCAGCTTTTGCATAACTGCTTCCATGGTAGAGGCACAGCAAATACTGGAGTGTCTGGGCAGAGCTGGTGATCTGTGCTGCAGACTGTCCGACAATGCTGCAGCGTTGGCTTGCCAACCAGCACATGCCCAGTCTGGGTGTGGAAGAAGATTGCATAGATTAGTAAGTGTTGCTTTCTGTTTGCCATAACAGAGCATACTGTGATCCTTCTTTTGGGGAAAAATAAGCTGGAGAGGGGGCGAGAGTGTTTGTTCTTAGCTTTAATTAGCTTTCTCAAGATGCTTTTACTGTTGTGATGACTGACAGTAGACCTGCATACTTAATTTTCACGTGTAATGATCCTCTTCAGGAAGTGCTTGAATGGTAGAGTTTTGCTTTCAGAAGCAAAGCTTCAAGAAGAAACTTTTTGGTGACCTCCACTCATCCAGGAGGTATTAATAAGAATTAGTAAGCAGTTTTATGAGTAATGTTTTAGACCTGGAAGAGGGGAGATTTAGAGTGGATATTAGGAAGAAATGCTTTACAGCGAGGGTGGTGAGACAGTGGAACAGGTTGCCCAGGGAGATTGTGGCTTCCCCCTCCCTGGAGATGTTAAAGGTCAGATTGGATGAGGCCTTGAGCAGCTTGGTCTAGTGGAAGGTGTCCCTGCCATGGCAGAGGGGGTTGGGACTAGGTGATCTTCAAGGTCTGTTTCAACCTAAAGTGCTCTATGAATTGATGAAGGTTGGATGGGAAGACCAAGTGACTGTATTAACTGGCAACGTTTAACATGCTCAGAATAAAAGTCACAGTTTGTTCTCTAGGCAGTTCTTGAGTCACACCATAATTCCATAATTGAGTAGAACACTGATTCCTCAGCATTCCTCTCAAAGCAGTAAGGGCTTGGAGATTTCAAGAGGAAATTTGTGGGGAGTATAGCTTCAAGTTGAGCTGTATTATCACTGAGTGGTTACTAAAAGAACAGAAACACATTTCCAGTATGGGATCTCATGACCACTAGTTGGAATACACAGTGGCTTTTGTTAGCTAAAGATGTTTTTTACAATCTAGCTTTTAAAATTAAGAGGCATTACCTTAAAGTTTACTTCACTAATGCCAGTTCTATTTGGGGTGTAACTTCTTCAGTTGGTATTGAGAATGCTGGCCTTATTCAGTAGCCATTCCTCTGAATGTGTCACAGGAATAATACCTAGCTTTAAAAACATTATTTTTGGACTCTCTGGGGCTTCAGCATGCCCTGGAAATGAAGAAATTGGGGATAAAAGCTTTTCAGGCTGTACTAACCTTTGTGAAATGAGTTTGACTGCAGTGCTTTTTTTTAGTTCCTTGTAATGACTGATAGGTGTTTTGTCCCTTAAGAATAGCTGCCCTCTTTCTATAGACAGCCTTTGTGATGAAATAGATTAAACAGAGTTGGACAAACTTGGCAACTTGATTGCATTTCTAATGATTTTTTTAATGAGCTAGCCTACCAGTGAAGCCATAGTTATTCACAATTTATTAAAGCAAACAACTGTATCTTCATTTTCTGGAATGAACTCATTGTAGCTCTCAAGAATGATTTCCATGTGCAATGTGCCAGCAGTTTGTAAAACCAGAAACCAGTAAAACCCTCTTACCTTTCTCCTCACCTTGTTCTGCTCAGAGTGGAAAGTAACTTGTGCTGGATGTTGCTGGAAGTGCAAAACTGGACCAGCATTCCAGTACTTAAGAAACTATGTTTCAGTCTTCAATTCAAGATCCCTTAGTGACTGTTTTCTTTGCTGACTTTGATAGGGCTGCTCTTGGAGGTTTCTTCCAACCTGGTGGGTTCTATGGTCCTATGATTCTGTGATTGGATTGGGCTGATCTTGGAGGTCTCTTCCAACCTGGTTGATTCTATGCTTCTATGCTTCAACCATTCACATTTCATTCAGAGACCTCTCTTGCCCTTAAGATGCCTCAGTGCCACAACTGGAGTGAGACTTCAATGTTTCTGAGCCTTAATTCAGTGCTGTCTCACCTGCTGCCACTCATGACCTGAAGTGTCCCTTAGAATTGCTAGGACATCCAAACCAGAATTGAATGAAAATAGTTTGTTAACCTTACTCCCAGTGCACCTCAATCTTTTGTCAGGCTTGGATATGACCTTTTACACTGTTTCCCCTTTATTATAACCAAGTGCATGCAGAGAAGTTCCTGCTCAAAGTCACCTCTGCAGCCCTGCAGCAAAGAAATGGGAAGGAAAAAAAAACCCTGGCAATTTATCTCCTCGAGCCTGCTGGCCTCAGCACTTTGCTTCCTTCAGATAAAGGCCAGCAGGATCCTGTTAGCTTCTCATCAGAACTCTCCAGCTTCCTCAGCTAGCATCACTTAGGTGCTGGAGATGGTTGTGAGAGATGTGGGGCTGTTATCAGAGAAGCACAGAATCAAGCAGGTTGGCAGAGAGCTCCAAGCTCATCTAGCCCAGCCTAGCACCCAGCCCTCCACCACCTCCCTGGGCAGCCCATTCCAATGCTGATCACTCTCTCTGCCAAGAACTTCCTCCTAATATCCAGCCCAAACCTGTCCTGGCACAGCTTGAGGCTGTGTCCCCTTCTTCTGGTGCTGGCTGCCTGGCAGCAGAGCCCAACCCCACCTGGCTACAGCCTCCCTTTGGGTAGTTGTGTGTAGAATCAAAGAGGTTGGAATCATAGAATCAACGAGGTTGGAATCATAGAATCATGGAATTAACCAGGTTGGAATAACAGAATCATAGAATTAACCAGGTTGGAATAACAGAATCATAGAATCAAGCAGGTTGGAATCATAGAATCAAGCAGGTTGGAATCATAGAATCACGGAATTAACCAGGTGAGGATCATGGAATCAACCAATCCAACCTGCTTGATTCTGTGATTCTATGGTTTCTCCCTTCCCTTCTTTGTAGCAAGGAACTGATCTCAGTGTGGAGCTGCAATAAATGTTGCTCAAGTGAGATGTGACTCTTCTGAGCACAGCCAGTTTGTCATTTCCCCCCCAAGCAAACAAGCTGCTTGCTCTGCAACTCCAGCTTGCTGCTTAGCATCGCTTAGAGTAGCTTCCTGAAAGAAAGCCCTCAGCTACCTGGAGTAAACCTGGAGAGGGAAACCGCTGCTGCTGCCTGTGGGCTAAGAAGGCTGTTCCAAGGAGAAGTTTGACTCTGCTGGCAGGGGGTGGATAAGCTAATTCAGCTTTTCTTCCCTTTGCACTGATCAAGGCAAGTTCTGCACACAGCCTTGCTGCTGTTGTCTGCAGCTAACTTCTTACCTTTGTTTGAAGTGGGTATATAAAGGATGAGTGCACAGCAGGGGATCAGCTTTGTCAGGCAGTGAGTGCACAGAGTGCTCATTTATCTCATTAGGAGTTGTATGTTTATTACAATAAGCATGCATAACTTAGAATCCAACAGGCTGGAGGAGACTTCCAGGCTCAGCCAGGCCAGCCTAGCGCCCAGCCCTGGCCAATCACCCAGCCCATGGCACTAAGTGCCCCAGCCAGGCTTGGCTTCAACACCTCCAGGCACGGCCACTCCATGGAACGTGCAGCTGGTGCTTCCAGAGCCACTCCATGTAAATCTTTGCTGCTGTTGAATTCTGCAGGTCTCTCCATGTATTGTTGTCTCCAAGTGGGACAGATAAAAGTCTCCTCCATGCCTGACAATGCATGACTTTGAGAACTAGCATCAGTTATTTTTTAAGCACCTGCATTTTCCCATCTCAATTTGCTTCATCACAAGTAGTGCACTGTTGGATTTCCAGAAGCCAGTCAGGGTTGGAAGGGACCACAGGGATCATCTAGTTCCAACCCCTCTGCGATGGGCAGAGACACCCTGCCCTAGAGCAGGCTGTCCAGAGCCTCATCCAGCCTGGCCTTAAACACCTCCAGGGATGAGGCCTCAACCACCTCCCTGGGCAACCCATTCCAGGCTCTCACCACTCTCCTGCTGAGCAACTTCTTCCTCACGTCCAGTCTGAATCTTCCCCACTTCCAGCTTTGCTCCATTCCCCCTAGTCCTGGCCCTACCTGGTAGCCTGAAAAGTCTCTGCCCAGCTCTTTTGCAGGCCCCCTTCAGCTACTGGAAGGTCACAATAAGAATAACAGAAAATAACCAGGAGAACTGTACTGGAATGAATGACATTTCCACATGGGAATATTGCTGGTGTCTTTCAGAGTCTTTTCATCTTCCCTGGACTAACTGAAAACACCTCTTTCAGTATGTGACCTTGCCTGAGTTGCCTGCTGTTGTGGTCTTCAAAGATGGAGCTTCCTTTGTTTCTGATGGTAAGTAAAAGTGGATATTGGCCATATCAGGGAATCAGCCAGGCTGGAAGAGACCTCCAAGATCACCCAGTCCAACCTAGCACCAGCCCTAACCAATCAACTGGACCCTGGCACTAAGTGCCTAACAACCAGCCTGTACCTCTCTTGGCACAACTTGAGACTGTGTCCCCTTGTTCTGTTGCTGGTTGCCTGGCAGCAAAGCCCAACCCTAGCTGGCTACTGCACTGCTCCTGTGCACTGCGGCCCTCCTCTGGACCTGCTCCAGCAGGTCCTTGTCTCTTCTGTTGGAGGTTCTGTAGCTGTGTGCAGTACTCCAGGTAGGTGTCACCAGAGCAGAGCAGACTCATAGACTCAGAGTCAAGCAGGTTGGAAGAGAGCTCCAAGCTCATCCAGTCCGATCTAGCCCCCAGCCCTGTCCACTCAACTAGACCATGGCACTAAGTGCCTCACCCAGGCTGTTCCTGAACGCTTCCAGACACGGTGACTCTGTGGTGCCACAGCAAAATACTCCAGGTGGGCCCTCAAGGGTATTCTTTGAGCTGTCATGGAAGGGCTGTGCTTGCCTTCCTCTTCGCTCTATTGCCTTGCAACCAGTCACCCACCAAAGAAAAGTTCACTCAGTGACCTCCTTGATCTGCATTTGATTTAGTTTTACTTTTGAAGCGGCCTGGAGAAGGAAATTTTGTCAAAGAGAAACAATTTTAAACTGCTTTTTTGTGATGTGACCTGTCTGCTTTTGCCACCCCTGTCAAAACACACAAGCCTTGTTTCAATCCAGGCTCCTAATTCACTGTGCACAAATCTTACTCTCTTAAAATGTATTAGAAGGGTTTTTGTAAACCAATCAGTGAAGAGGCCCTGCAAGAGACTGGATATTGTTTTATGTGCAGCTTACCATTGGGCAGGAAAGTGCTGTCAGTCACAGTTCCCTTCCCATGTCACATTCCCTTCTGGGAGAGGATTGTTTGTCCTTGGTTTGGGTGAAACTAATCAGCCAATCAGCACTGCATGCTGTGCTCTAATACACTTTTTGTTCAACAGCTGCAAATTGCTTTAGCAGCTTAGGAGTGACATTTCTGGAAAGGTGAGAGACCTTATCTGGAAACAGTAGAGGGTTAAAAATAGGCTTCTCTAGGCTGAAATAAATGTTATTGCCCACTTCACAGCAGCAACAGAAGAACACATTCTGCTTGCTTGCTTTCTTTCTCTTTTGTTGTCAGAGTGTGAAGATGGTGATTTGTCATCCTGGATAAACAGAGCAAGATTTCAAGGGTATCTTCATGTGGATGGCTTTACACTTCATGAACTTGGAGACAGAGGTGAGCTGCTGCTGCCACTAAAGTCTTTGCCATCTCTTCTACGGAACAGGAGTAACAACTGAGGAGCACTAAGAAGTAACTTTTCAAGCCCCTGAAATTATTTACAGTTAAGATGGACAGTGCCAGTCTGTGTTTGGTGTTGGTGAGGACCTGCTCTACTGACCAGAAGCCTCATCCAAAGCCTGAACCAGTCCTTTCCTCAACAGAAAAAATGAGTATGTCTAACCCTGTAGTAGTCACACACAAAAAAATGAGTAGGCCTTTTAATTTGAGAGCAGTTTAGGATTTGCATAAACTACCTATCAACTCTTGCAGTGCCTACAGGGAACTGAGAAGTCTTAAGTCTGGATGGGTTTATGTCTTGTATCTGATGGGTTCAGGTAACTTTGAAGTGGATCTGCTCTGTAGTTGTTATCATGGAATCACAGAATGGTTTAGGTTGGAAGGGACCTCAAAGCCCATCCAGTTCCAAGCCCCAGCCATAGGCAGGGACACCTCCCACTAGGACAGGCTGCTCAAGGCCTCGTTCAACCTGGCCTTGAACACCTTCATGGATGGAGCATCCACAAGCTCCCTGGGCAACCTGCACCAGTGTTTGACCCCCCTCGCTGGAAAGAACCCTTTCCTAACGTCTAGTTTGAATCTCCCCTCTGCCAGTTTAAACCCATTCTCCCTTACCCTGTCATTACAAGACCCTGTCAATAGTCCTTCCCCAGTCTTCCTGTAGGTCCCCTTCAGATACTGGAAGGCCACACCAAGGTTTCCTTCTCCAGGCTGCAGAGCTCCTGCTCTCTCAGCCTGTCCTCAGAGCAGAGCTGCCGCAGCCCTCTCAGCATCTTGGTGGCCTCCTCTGCACTGGCTCCAACACTTCCATGTCCTTCTTGTGCTGGGGGCTCCAGAACTGCCCCCAGGACTGCAGGTGGGGTGTGAGGAGAGCAGAGCCAAGGGCAGAATCCCCTCCCTTGCCCTGCTGCCCACACTGCTCTTGCTGGAGCCCAGCACAGGGTTGCTGTCTGGGCTGCACTCACACTGCAGGCTCCTCTTGAGCTTTGCATCAGCCCAGACCCCCAGGGCCTGTTCCTCAGGGCTTCTCTCAGCCGTTCCCCATCCAGCCTGGAGTTGTGCTTGGGATTGTGCCCACCCAGGTGCAGGACCTTGCACTTGGCCTTGATGAATGCCATGAGGTTGGCCTGGGCGCATCTCTGCAGCCTGCCCAGTTTGTAAGTGGGGCTGTAAAGAATGGTTATGCATTGCCTGTGCTTCTGATTTCAGGAGAGTCCCATTTCATTCTTGGTGCTTTCTTTAAGAGAGGCATACAACTAAGCTCCCTCAGAGAAGCAGCATGAAGTGCATGAAGGATGCTGGCTGCACTCAGTACAGACAAGGCACATTGGAGTAGGTTAACAAGATGCTTGACATTTGCCCTTAATGGTCATTGTCTTCAAATGCATCATTCGGGAGTTAAGTTGCTTGGCATTTGCAGTTGACTACTTCTTCTCTGGCCTTTGGAGTGAAGGAAGGGAAAAACCAGAGTTGAAGATGTCAGCTCTGTAAGTTTTCTCTGGGTGATCAAAGCATGCACAACATCCTGTGCTTGTGCTCTTGAAGATTCTAGGAGCTTCACGGGGACTCAGGGAGCACAAGTTCTGGATTTCTGTGGGCTGTCTCTAGATGAACACCTGAGTGCAGTGAATCTAAAAGCAGCTGTCTCTCATTTGAAGTTAAAGTGATGTGACTGATCTGGTGCTTTATAGGTGCCAAAAAGGAGAGCTTCTTCACCTGCTTCTCCTGTGCAAGCTCTTCTGTCTGTCTGCTGAGATGTTTCTGCCTGTTTCTCTGGCAGAGAAGTGTTTGCTTTTTGGGCTGGGTAAGTAGGAGATTTGTTTTGTTGATTTGCTTTGTTTTGTCGCTGAATACTTGGTGCAGCTGGCCTCAGATGCTGTTTGTTCACAAAGGACACACTACTGTGTGATTGGTGGGCATAGAAGCAGTAATTGCTGACAGAAGCACGCTTGTGAACTTGGCTGTAAATTCATGAACAGGCATTACAGTGTTTCTGTCTCTGCAAGCCAAAGTACTCTCATGCTGAAGAACTTCTTCCTCAGATCCACTCTAAGCAGCCCTGCTCTCCCTCAGCTTCAAACCATTCCCCTTGCCCTGTCTTTAGACACCCTTATGGAAAAAGTCCCTCTGCAGCCTTCCTGCTGCAGGTTCCCTTCAGGTACTGGGAGGTAGCTTTAAAGTCTCCCTGGAGTCTTGTCCCCTTCAGGCTGAGCAGCCCCAGCTCCCTCAGCCTATCCTCTTAGAAGTGCTCCAGCCCTTGGCTCATCCTCGTGGTCCTGCTCTGAACTGGTTCTAGCAGTTTTTCGTTCTTCAGCTGGACTGTGGCCATGTGGAATGTTTTGGGTTGTGCTTTTGCCTTTGCATGCTGAAAGACTTCCTGTGTTACCTTAGTAGTACGTTTCATGTGCAAGGTTCCTGTCTGTGATCTCTTGCTGCTGGGGAAGTCATGAGCTACCTGTGGGGGTGTGAAATGCAGTAAGCTTCCATCGCGTTGCCTGCACGGATGTGAGGGGACAAAGTACTGCTGAGAAGCTTTTTTGTACCATTCTCTTCCCCCTTCCCCTCTTGCCTTTAAGGGAACACACACAGGGAGAAGCTCACTGAGCGCCCTCTGACATGCTGTAGGAATTCTTTGCTTTGCAGTGTTTTACACTGTGGCTCTTCAAACCTGTAACCCATCTGCTTTCCATTGCCAGCGAGCTGACCATCCGTACTACCGTCGTCTTGAATGCCTCCAACCAGCAGTGTTTGCTGCCAGACAGACACCTTGAGAAGACAGAGGACATGGTTAAGTTCATGAAGGATATCTTGGATGGTGCTGCTGAAGTAAGTCTTTGTTGTGGCTTGAGATATATTGGTTGGTGTTTGGTTTTTCCCCCCTTAGCTGCGGTGGCTCCGATTGTTACGCCGTGTGATTTATCTTCCTGTCCTGGCTGTCTTCCCGTGCTGGGTGCTGGCAGTGAATACGTGGTGAGGAGTGCTTGGGGTGTGCCATCCTTTGCTGTTCTCACTGTGGGAACTCCAAGAGCCATGGAATGGGTGCGTTATGAGTGATGCACAATTAATAACCAATATTAATGTTGGTATCCAGGCAAAGGTTGTTAATAACTACAAACAACCTGTTTCTTATCATTCAGTCTCTGCAGAAAGCTTATTTACAAGGTTCAAAGCACACAGCTGGGGTATTTGTACACTTAGAATCATGGAATCAGCCAGGTTGGAAGAGACCTCCAAGCTCATCCAGCCCAACCTAGCCCCCAGCCCTCTCCAGTCAGCTAGGCCATGGCACTAAGTGCCTCATCCAGGCTTTTCTTGAGCAGCTGCAGGGACGGCGACTCCCTAGGCAGCCTCTGTGGTCTGAGAGCAGAGCAGCAACTTGCTGTTAGTTTGCTGTGATGGTCTCAAACAACTGTGGGAGAGTTTGGCATGAGCCTGTTGGAATGCTTAGCCTTACTGGAGGAGCTGGGAGCGTCTGGGCAGCATGAAATGCAAGAGCAATTGCTTTTCACTTCCTACTTAAGGGTTGGGAGGTCTGAGGAATGAACTGTTGGGATCCTAACTGCAAAGTGTCAGCAGTTTTGACATGGTTCCATTTGACATTGCAGGCACAGGCTGGTGATGATGGACTTCTGCAACGAAGCAAGAGAGTCATCTATGAGGCCAAGGCTGCTGTAATGGTAGAGTTCATTGCTTATTCAGTGAGGTGATGCTCTTGTCAGTCAAGAAGGACTTAGTTGCAGAGGCTTTAGAAATGCTTTGATGTAAGCTTGTTGCCATGCTGTGCCTAGTGTATCTATTGTCACTATTTAGAACTAGGCTTAAACCAAATGAACTTCTTGAATAAAACAGCCAATCATGTCTGCCATAGTTCTAACTGTTCCACCTGCATGAATTTCACATTTTTCACTCTGCTGTTAGTCTGACATATTTTAAGGGACAGAATCATGAAAATCCAACCTCTTTTCCTTGAGCTTTTTGCCATCGCTTCAGAGGTTCTTTTGTGTTCTGAGCAATGTTTTGGTTTCAGTCTGTGCCAGTCCTCTGTCAGCCTCCCAGACAAGAAATCTCTGCTCCTGTTGAGGCGGAGCAGCTTCTGTCTGTTGTTACTTGTCCTAGTGCTAAGCACCACCAAGCAGCAGCTGGCACCTTGGTGCTGACCCCTGCCCCTCGGCAATGTATAGACGTTAAGGAGATCCCTTCTCTTCTCCAGACTAAACATCCCCAGGCCTCTCTCTCTTCTTTCCAGCCCCCTCCTCTCTTGCCCCCCCACCGTGTCGCCCTACCCCCGTCCTTTCTTCCCCCCCTCCACCTCCTCTCTTTTCCCACCCCTCCTCTCTTCACCCCCCTCCACATCCTCTCTTTTCCCACCCCTCCTCTCTTCGCCCCCCCACCTCCTCTCTTTTCCCACCCCTCCTCTCTTCGCCCCCCCACCTCCTCTCTTTTCCCACCCCTCCTCTCTTCGCCCCCCCACCTCCTCTCTTTTCCCACCCCTCCTCTCTTCACCCCCCCTCCTCTCTTCACCCCCCCCACCTCCTCTCTTTTCCCACCCCTCCCCTCTTCCCCCCCCTTCCTCTCTTCACCCCCCCACCTCCTCTCTTTTCCCACCCCTCCTCTCTTCACCCCCCCCACCTCCTCTCTTTTCCCACTCCTCTTCTCCTCACCCCCCCCCATTTTTCTCTCCCTCCCCACCTCCTCTCTTCTCTCCCCCCCACAATAACGAGAGCCACACCAGAGGCCAGAGCTGTGCTGTCGCAGCAAGCAAAGGGCAAAGGAGGCAACGAGATGCTGTAGGGACTCTGACTCTTGCTGCCAGGCTGCAACAAGAGGAAGGGAGATTCTGGCCCCCAACAGGTGAAAACAAGAGAGGAGCAAGGCAGGAAGCACAAAAGCAAACCTATCTCATGAAGGAAACAGCACAACTGCAAGCACAGCTTTAAGCACAGCATACCAAGGAGGAACAGAAATCCCAAGCAGAGCAAAGGGGAGGAGTGGCTTAGAGAAAAGCAAAAGCACCCCACAAAGCACACAGCCAAAACACCACCCCACTAAGGACACAGCCAACCTACCCCCACAAAGGGGATCAGCCCAAGGCTTCTGCCTCTCCTGGGGCAGCTTAAAAAGGGGAGGTCAATTGAAGTCTCCTCCCACCCCAGCTGTGGCCACTTTGCCCTCCCTGCTCAGTGCCCTTTATAAGCAGAGCAGGAGGAGCCCAGCCCCAAGCTGGGCCCATTGCGGGCCAAGGGATCCTCCGCCTGGCATCCCAGGTGAGTGTGCACGGGTGAGCACCGGGTGCGTGGTGGAGGGTTTCAAAGGCCGGGGGGCCTGGCTGGCCCCCCGGCTAGTTAGGGCCACCTTAGGGCTGGGCTACTGACCCACTGCAACATCCACCTTAGCTCACGGGTGCTAAGTCTGTGTTGTTACTGAGGCTGAGGTTTCTCTAGGAGGTTGGATCCTCAAGGGTTTTGCTCTGGGTTCTGCAATGGATGCAAAGATGGAGCAGGAGCACTAACTGGAGCTGGTAACGGACCAGCAGCAGCAGCTGG
This sequence comes from Pogoniulus pusillus, assembly GCF_015220805.1. Taxonomy (NCBI): domain Eukaryota; kingdom Metazoa; phylum Chordata; class Aves; order Piciformes; family Lybiidae; genus Pogoniulus; species Pogoniulus pusillus. The sequence goes on from NW_026974725.1 coordinate 186,472, forward strand.
TAATGGAACTGGTAATGGAGCAGAAGCTGGTAACGTAGAGTGGAGAGGAGGAGGAGGAAAGCAGCAGAGACTGCCTGGGGGAAGGCAGAGAGTGGGGGCAGGACGGCAGGGGCTGCCCGGGGAAAGGTGGAGGGCAGCGGCAGGAGGGCAGGGAAGAGGTACAGAGCTTTCAGATGCTGAGCTTCAACAGAAAGACCTGATGGAAAAGAAAAGAGACTAACTTGTTTAGCAAAAGTACTCTCTGGAATTTCCCAAGTCGCTTATTTATTGAAGGGAGTCATTTGTTGGTCATTGTCATCACGAGAGAGGACCTTTTGGTTTGCGTTAGGGTGGTTTGGGCTTGCCTGTAACTCCAGGCCCCTCAGAAATTGATGGGGGGGGGGAAACCCCAACCCATGGATGTTCTCTTGGTTGTCTTTAATAGATAAACAAAGAGCAAGTGCAACTGAAAGAACTTTGCAGGTAACAACTCTGTGACACTGTTTGGAGAGTTTTGAATTGGTCATTGCCAGTGAGATCAAGGTAGTGCCCCTTGGCCTTGCTGCATGTGGTGAACTGCTCCTAACACAGCCCAGCTGAACACAGAGTCAGGTGAAATGAAGGCTGAAGAGATAGGAAAAGTCTTTCTCAGCCTCATAGCTAAAGACAGTTTAGTTTCCCCAAGAAGTCCCTTTCTGCCTGTTGTGCATTGGTTTGATGCCAAAGCCAAACAACTGCCCCAGACCTTTCTTTTTTCTCAGCTTTGGTGTAAATGAATATGAATTGAGGTTGGATGAGGCCCTGAGCAGCCTGTTGCAGTGGGAGGTATCCCTGCCTAGAGCAGAGGGTTGGGACTGGATGATCCTTGAGGTCCCTTCCAACCTAAACCATTCAGTGAAGTCTTTTGTCAGCTCCTAGGATTAGTGACAGTGGGGAATGTTTGCTTGCTATGAGATGAGGGAGCTGTTTCCTAAATGGAATGTTCATTAGTTCTTTAGCACCTGAAAATGTTGGCAGGCTACTTGATAAACCTCCTGGAACACAGGGGCCTGTTGAATTGTTTTCCCAGTGCCTGAACAACTTGCAGTGCTGTAATGGCTTAGCCTCCTGTTTCCCTCCAACACAGAAGTGAGGCAAAAGTAACACAGCCAAGGAAAAACCCTCTGGGTTGAGATCAAGAGGTAAATACAAAATGAGATCCTGCGGTGCACAATTACCTTAGCCTGTTTCTGTTTGCAGAAAGCAGGAGTCAGCCACCTGCCACCCATCCCCTCCTGACCCCAACCCCAGAAACCCAAAGCAGCACTTGGCACAGGAGGTCTCTCGTGTTGCAGTCTCAACTTCAAGCCCTGGAATACTTTGCTTCAGCCAGCAGCATGGGGTTGGATACCAACAGCAGAGTCGACTTAACCTGTGACTAAGTGAACTTTAAGTTTTCTGACTCCACAGTAGAACTTGATAAAGAAAGATGTGAAGGGAAGCAGGCTCTGACTCCTCTGTGTAACTGATGAGAAGCTTTCTGAAGGAGGTGAATTTGTTTTACAGCCCTTCACTCAGCTTGTTACAGATCTTCAAGGTAGCTGCTGGTGCAGTGTCTGTTGGAGACTGTTAGCCCCTCTGAAGGAGGGAGTTAGTGGAGCATCATAGGAACATGTAGAGAGATTGGTCAGGAAAAGGCATTTGTGTTACCCTTTTGAGTCATTTGAGTCACTTTTATTGTAATCCCATGGCTGAGAGCAGGACTCCTTTGTGTCCAGGGTTAAAATCTTCAAGGAGAAACAGTGCCAAGGCTCTGAATTGATTTGGACTTGGTGCTGCTAGTTACAATGTAGGACAGTTAAGGCAGTCCTATGTTTTGTGATTTGCCTTTTTTCCTACCGTTCTAGTTTTGGCTCGGGCTAGTGTGAAGTGTCTCTGGAACGAGGTCCTTGTGGTCCCTTCTGACCCTGACTGATTCTGTGATTCCAGCAAGCAGCTTTTGACTTAAAAACCCCTGAGGTCACTGCAGCACCTCTCTATGGAATAAAAGAAAGGGATTTTGCTGCACTGCTGAGAACTGTTTCCAGCTCTGAGCCTTTGTTTTTGTGGTTGTTTTTGGTTCGTGTTTATAAACAGCAGTAGCTAAGCAATCCTCTCTGAGCTATGGACCAGAATCTGCTGCATCCTGTGCAAGAAGCAGATCCCAGTGTGATCTGGTGCAGCTGTAGCACTTCCTAACTGCTAGGTTTAGGAGGAGGGCATGTGTCTCAGTCGTTTCTGAGCTGTGATAGCAATCAGGTGTCTGCTTAAGTCTTGAACCTCTGCCACGTGCTGCCACGTTCACCAGATCTTTCTCCCGGCTTCAGGGAGAGAAGGAGTGTCCAGCTCCCAGAGTGGGTGTCAGAAGCGATGTGAAGTGAAAGGGGTTTGCTGAGGTCATGTAGAAAGTTGTGTGAGGGAATCTGGCAGTTTGGTTTTTGATTTCTTCAGTCTCTAAAGTTTTTCTTGGAGCAGCTTCACTGCAATCCTTTTAAATGCACAGAAAATCAGCACAGGCCCTTTTAGACAGTCCTCCAGCTTTGCTGTAGGTCCCTTTCAGAATCTGCCGTGTTGCTGGAAGGTCTGCCTTCTCTTCTGCAGCCTCAACAGCCCCAGTTCTTTCGGTCCTGCTTCCCAGGAGAGGTGCTGCAGTCCTCTGCTCATCTTTGTGGCCCTCATCTGGCAGAAGAGCTGTGTTTTTCCTCTAGCTCCTGCAGAACGGCCTTAATTCTGGTGTCAGCAGCTCCCCCTCTGTCTCCTCTGCTGTCTCTAAATCCCTCCAGAGTAGATCGAGGAAGTGCTGAGTAGCCCCAGCTGGAGTTGAGAGCTGTGCCTATAAACTGAGTGTGTAGGAGTGGCAGAGCGTGGGCTGTGCCTTGCGTGCGGTGTGCTGTTGGCAAAGGCAATAGGCAGAGCGGCGCTGGGCTGAAGGCGCTGCCCCCGGCCGGGCGCAGAGGCGCTCTCGGTTGTCTGTGCTGCCCCCCTGTGTTTGCTCGTGGGTACTGCAGTTGTGTAGCGGCTGCGGTGTGGCGCCGGTGCTCAGTGCTGCCACCGTGTGTTTGCTTGTCCACACTGCAGTTCCTCAGCCGCGGCGGTCCCCGTTTTCCTGCCTGGTCTCTAAAGGCCGTGCACGATTGAAGTGGCTGAAAGCTGAGGGGAGGGGAGGAGAGGAGGGGAAGGTGAGAGGTGGGAGGGAGAGCTGAGAACAGGTTTGGATTTGTAAGTATTGGAGTGAGCAGTTAAAAGCGGCAGGCAGGGGGGGGCGGGCCGGCGCTCGGGGGGGCGGGCCGGCGCTCGGGGGGGCGGGCCGGCGCTCGGGGGGGCGGGCCGGCGCTCGGGGGGGCGGGCCGGCGCTCGGGGGGGCGGGCCGGCGCTCGGGGGGGCGGGCCGGCGCTCGGGGGGGCGGGCCGGCGCTCGGGGGGGCGGGCCGGCGCTCGGGGGGGCGGGCCGGCGCTCGGGGGGGCGGGCCGGCGCTCGGGGGGGCGGGCCGGCGCTCGGGGGGGCGGGCCGCTAGGGCTCCGCTGTCGGACGCATGCGGCAGTGGGAGCGGGGCGGAGCATCACGGGCGGAGCCGCAGGGAGCGGCAGTGGCGCTGAGCAGGCTGCAGCGGAATGGCGGCCAGCACAGAGCGGCAGGAAGGCAGGCAGGGGGGCAGGGCGTTTCGGGCCAGAGGGAAGCCTCCCGCGTTCCCCGGCAGAGCTGCGTTCTTTGTCTCTCGCAGCAGAGGAGTTTGGGCAGGTGAGTTGCTCGGCAGCGGCGCCGCATCTGAGACGCGTTTTAGCGCAGCTGCCGTAAGTAGCCTTTGCGGCGCTGTCTGCACGTGTGCGGGGGTCTGGAGGCATCTGTAGGTACCCTTAGGGGCCTGGAGGGCTCTCTGGAAGTCTGTGGAGCTCTCTGGGTGTCTGTGGAGGTGGTTTGGGGTCTGTAGAGGTGTCTGTGGTGCTGTAGATGTCTCAAACGGCTGTGAAGGTCTTGAGGTGCCTTGCGAAGGTCTCGAGGTGTCTGTAGAGGTCTGTAGGGGTCTGCATGGTTCTCTGGCAGTCTGTAGAGGTCTGTGGGGGTCTCTAGGGGCCTCTTAAAGACATGTAGGGGTCTGTAGGGCTCTATGGAAAGGTCGGGAGGGGTCCCTAGAGGTCTCTAGGAGGCTGGAGGGGTGTGCAAGTGTCTGTAGCATTCAGCAGGGGTGTGGAGGTTTCTGTTCTGGGCCCGCAGGTGTCTGCAGGCATCTTGTAAAGGTCTGCAGGGGTCTGTGGAGCTCTGTCAGGCATCTGTTAAGTGTCTGCAGGAATGCATTCAAGGTGTGGAGGGGGCTGCAGGGCTCTGCAGAGGAGGCTGTGGCTGTGTGTAGAGGTCTTAGGGGTGTGAAGAGTTTGCAGGGGTCTGTAAGGGTCTGCAGAGCCCTTGGAAAGGTCTGAAGTTGTCTGTAGGAGTCTGGAGATGTCTCTAGGGCTCTGCAGGGGTCTGCTGCTGCGGGAGGAGTGGGCTGGCGGAGCCACGCCCCCCGGGCTGCGGAGCCACGCCCCCTCCCTGGCCTTTCTTGCCTGGCTCTGGTTGCTGCCTCTTTCTTTGCATAGCCACCCCCCCTGTCCCCTTGCTGTCTAGTCCCCGCCCCTTTCTTTCTGAGCCACGCCCCCTTCCCTCTTCTGTGTCTTATCCCCGCCCCTTTTCCTTAGCCACGCCCTCTCCCCATGCTGTGTCTAGTCCCCACCCATCCATAGCCACGCCCTCTCCCCATGCTGTGTCTAGTCCCCGCCCTTTCCATAGCCACGCCCTCTCCCCCATGCTGTGCTTAGCCCCGCCCCCTTGGCCCCGCCCCACAGCAACCAATGAAATGGTGACAGATTTGGCGCTTCCTTTGGAGGAGGAGTTCAGGAGGTGGCTGGTGATTGGTGGATTGTGATGGGCGTGGTTTGCCGCTTGTTCTGCCTCCCTCATTTGCATACATTTCAATATCAGGCTCTGCCTTTGAGTACCTTGGAGATGTGTTGGGGGTTGGGGAGGGGTTAGCGGGAGGGTCAGCAGCTGATTGGTGGATCCTGTGGGGGCTGTGGGCATGGTCACCCCTGTGCCCCGCCCCCTCATTTGCATAAATGAAGGCAGGGTCCACCTGGCGGAGTTTGGTGCTTTATTGGGGGGAAGGAACTGGTTAGGACGGGGAGGGTCAGCAGCTGATTGGTGCGTCCTCTGGCGTGGGCGGGGCCTGCCCCTGCCCCGCCCCTCCGAAGCGGCCGATGGTCTCCAGCACAGCCCCAGCAGCTCCAGGAAGGAGGAGACCTCCCCCCGCAGGCCTCCAGCCCCCCGGGAGACCCAGAGCCTGCGGGGGGAGGGCTCAGGGACCCCCAGACCCTCCTAGGAACCTCTCAGGGACCCTCAGGCCCACCCAGGGACCCCCAGACCCTCCTAGGGACCACCCGACCCGCCCACTGGCCTCCCAGAGACCCCCACTCACCTCCTTGTATGCCCCCACTAATCCCCCAGCCCCTCCCCGTCCCCGCCCAGCGCCCCCCAGTGCCCACTCAGGCCCTCAGCTTGTCCCCGCAGCACTGCAGCCTGGCCTGGGGGCGCTGCTGAGGCCTCCCCCCGGGCCGGGCTGGGGGCTGCAGGCCTGGGCCCAGCGCCCTCAGTGCCACCTGTGCCAGGCCAGCAGGCAGCGGCAGCAGCACCTCCCTGGCAGGGCAGGTCAAGGAGCCTCAGGGGAGGGACCCCAGCACCCCCCAGCGTCCCCCCAGTCCCTTCCCACTGCTCCCAGTCCCCCCCAGGCACCCCTGGGACTCTCTATGGCACCCACAGACCCTTCCCCTACCCCCAGCCACCTCTGACCCCCGTCAAAACCTCACCCGGGGACCCCCATGACACCCCCAGACCCTCCCTCTGCTCCACTGCCCCCTCCCCCCAGCCACCTCGGACCCTTCCCAAGGCGCCCCCAAACCCCCCCAACCCCGGGGCCGCCTACAACACCCCCAGACCCTCCCCTACCCCCTTCAGCCACTTCGGCCCCCCCCCAAATCCCCCTGCGACCCCCCCAAGCGCCCCTGGCAACCACTGACTCATCCCCAGACCCTCCCCCCACTGCTCGCCCCCCCCCAGCCACCTCATCCCCTGCCCCGGGACTCCTCAAAGCCCCCTGGGGCCCCCCCGAAGCCCCTCTGGGACTCTCCAAAACCCCCCAGCCCCTTCCCCCGCTCCCCCCCGAGCCCTCTCGGACCCCTCCCGGGACCCCCCAACTCCGCCTAATACCCCCCCGGAGCTGGGTACAGCCGCAGCAGCTCGCTCCGCGCCGCCATCTTGCCTCCGTGCCGTCACTTCCGGCTGGCAGGCGACGCTCTGGGCCGCTCCTCTCGCTGGTCAAAGCCGCTCTAGGCCTCCGAGGTCCTCCAGGCGCCACTGCGAGCGGCTCTGGGCCAAAGCAATGTCTGTGCTCAGCTGCAGGGATGGATTTGCCTGCACTCAAGCTGCTGCTGCCAGAGCCCCTCCGTGTCAATCTGTGCTGCCGTTGGGTTCTGCAGCTCTCTCCAGCAAGCATGGCATGAGCTGAAGGAGCAGCAGGAGCAGCATGGCCGTTCCCCAGGCAGCAGGAGGGTTCAGCCCAGCACCAGCTCATGCGGGAGGAGCAGATGCTGAGGAACATCCCCCACGAGACGCAGGTGGCCAAAGAGGCTGGGTCAGGTAAAGCTTTGTGTGGAGTTTGTGCTCCTTCTGGCAGTCAGGTGCACCGGTTCTGAGGAGTAGAAGCATGGAGTGGTTGCTGTTGGAGAAGAGCTTCCAAATCATCCAGGGCAGCCCTTAAGGCAGCACTGCCAGGTCACCCCTAAAGCATGTCCCTGAGCAGCACAGCTGTAGGACTTTGCCTCCCTCCAGGTAGCTGCAGCCAGCAGTGAGGTCACTGATCAGACTCTGTGCTCAGAGCAGAGCTGCTGCAGCCCTCTCAGCATCTTGGTGGCCTCCTCTGCACTGGCTCCAACACTTCCATGTCCTTCTTGTGCTGGGGGCTCCAGAACTGCCCCCAGGACTGCAGATGGGGTGTGAGGAGAGCAGAGGCAAGGGGCAGAATCCCCTCCCTTGCCCTGCTGCCCACACTGCTCTTGCTGGAGCCCAGCACAGGCTTGCTGTCTGGGCTGCACTCACACTGCAGGCTCCTCTTGAGCTTTGCATCAGCCCAGACCCCCAGGGCCTGTTCCTCAGGGCTGCTCTCAGCCGTTCCCCATCCAGCCTGGAGTTGTGCTTGGGATTGTGCCCACCCAGGTGCAGGACCTTGCACTTGGCCTTGATGAATGCCATGAGGTTGGCCTGGGCGCACCTCTGCAGCCTGCCCAGTTTGTAACTGGGGCTGTAAAGAATGGTTATGCATTGCCTGTGCTTCTGATTTCAGGAGAGTCCCATTTCATTCTTGATGCTTTCTTTAAGAGAGGCATACAACTGAGCTCCCTCAGAGAAGCAGCATGAAGTGCATGAAGGATGCTGGCTGCACTCAGTACAGACAAGGCACATTGGAGTAGGTTAACAAGATGCTTGACATTTGCCCTTAATGGTCATTGTCTTCAAATGCATCATTCGGGAGTGAAGTTGCTTGGCATTTGCAGTTGACTACTTCTTCTCTGGCCTTTGGAGTGAAGGAAGGGAAAAACCAGAGTTGAAGATGTCAGCTCTGTAAGTTTTCTCTGGGTGATCAAAGCATGCACAACATCCTGTGCTTGTGCTCTGGAAGATTCTAGGAGCTTCACGGGGACTCAGGGAGCACAAGTTCTGGATTTCTGTGGGCTGTCTCTAGATGAACACCTGAGTGCAGTGAATCTAAAAGCAGCTGTCTCTCATTTGAAGTTAAAGTGATGTGACTGATCTGGTGCTTTATAGGTGCCAAAAAGGAGACCTTCTTCACCTGCTTCTCCTGTGCAAGCTCTTCTGTCTGTCTGCTGAGATGTTTCTGCCTGTTTCTCTGGCAGAGAAGTGTTTGCTTTTTGGGCTGGGTAAGTAGGAGATTTGTTTTGTTGATTTGCTTTGTTTTGTCGCTGAATACTTGGTGCAGCTGGCCTCAGATGCTGTTTGTTCACAAAGGACACACTACTGTGTGATTGGTGGGCATAGAAGCAGTAATTGCTGACAGAAGCACGCTTGTGACCTTGGCTGTAAATTCATGAACAGGCATTACAGTGTTTCTGTCTCTGCAAGCCAAAGTACTCTCATGCTGAAGAACTTCTTCCTCAGATCCACTCTAAGCAGCCCTGCTCTCCCTCAGCTTCAAACCATTCCCCTTGCCCTGTCTTTAGACACCCTTATGGAAAAAGTCCCTCTGCAGCCTTCCTGCTGCAGGTTCCCTTCAGGTACTGGGAGGTAGCTTTAAAGTCTCCCTGGAGTCTTGTCCCCTTCAGGCTGAGCAGCCCCAGCTCCCTCAGCCTATCCTCTTAGAAGTGCTCCAGCCCTTGGCTCATCCTCGTGGTCCTGCTCTGAACTGGTTCCAGCAGTTTTTCGTTCTTCAGCTGGACTGTGGCCATGTGGAATGTTTTGGGTTGTGCTTTTGCCTTTGCATGCTGAAAGACTTCCTGTGTTACCTTAGTAGTACGTTTCATGTGCAAGGTTCCTGTCTGTGATCTCTTGCTGCTGGGGAAGTCATGAGCTACCTGTGGGGGTGTGAAATGCAGTAAGCTTCCATCGCGTTGCCTGCACGGATGTGAGGGGACAAAGTACTGCTGAGAAGCTTTTTTGTACCATTCTCTTCCCCCTTCCCCTCTTGCCTTTAAGGGAACACACACAGGGAGAAGCTCACTGAGCGCCCTCTGACATGCTGTAGGAATTCTTTGCTTTGCAGTGTTTTACACTGTGGCTCTTCAAACCTGTAACCCATCTGCTTTCCATTGCCAGCGAGCTGACCATCCGTACTACCGTCGCCTTGAATGCCTCCAACCAGCAGTGTTTGCTGCCAGACAGACACCTGGAGAAGACAGAGGACATGGTTAAGTTCATGAAGGATATCTTGGATGGTGCTGCTGAAGTAAGTCTTTGTTGTGGCTTGAGATATATTGGTTGGTGTTTGGTTTTTCCCCCCTTAGCTGCGGTGGCTCCGATTGTTACGCCGTGTGATTTATCTTCCTGTCCTGGCTGTCTTCCCGTGCTGGGTGCTGGCAGTGAATACGTGGTGAGGAGTGCTTGGGGTGTGCCATCCTTTGCTGTTCTCACTGTGGGAACTCCAAGAGCCATGGAATGGGTGCGTTATGAGTGATGCACAATTAATAACCAATATTAATGTTGGTATCCAGGCAAAGGTTGTTAATAACTACAACCAACCTGTTTCTTATCATTCAGTCTCTGCAGAAAGCTTATTGACAAGGTTCAAAGCACACAGCTGGGGTATTTGTACACTTAGAATCATGGAATCAGCCAGGTTGGAAGAGACATCCAAGCTCATCCAGCCCAACCTAGCCCCAGCCCTCTCCAGTCAGCTAGGCCATGGCACTAAGTGCCTCATCCAGGCTTTTCTTGAGCAGCTGCAGGGACGGCGACTCCCTAGGCAGCCTCTGTGGTCTGAGAGCAGAGCAGCAACTTGCTGTTAGTTTGCTGTGATGGTCTCAAACAACTGTGGGAGAGTTTGGCATGAGCCTGTTGGAATGCTTAGCCTTACTGGAGGAGCTGGGAGCGTCTGGGCAGCATGAAATGCAAGAGCAATTGCTTTTCACTTCCTTCTTAAGGGACTTAAGGGTTGGGAGGTCTGAGGAATGAACTGTTGGGATCATAACTGCAAAGTGTCAGCAGTTTTGACATGGTTCCATTTGACATTGCAGGCACAGGCTGGTGATGGACTTCTGCAACGAAGCAAGAGAGTCATCTATGAGGCCAAGGCTGCTGTAATGGTAGAGTTCATTGCTTATTCAGTGAGGTGATGCTCTTGTCAGTCAAGAAGGACTTAGTTGCAGAGGCTTTAGAAATGCTTTGATGTAAGCTTGTTGCCATGCTGTGCCTAGTGTATCTATTGTCACTATTTAGAACTAGGCTTAAACCAAATGAACTTCTTGAATAAAACAGCCAATCATGTCTGCCATAGTTCTAACTGTTCCACCTGCATGAATTTCACATTTTTCACTCTGCTGTTAGTCTGACATATTTTAAGGGACAGAATCATGAAAATCCAACCTCTTTTCCTTGAGCTTTTTGCCATCGCTTCAGAGGTTCTTTTGTGTTCTGAGCAATGTTTTGGTTTCAGTCTGTGCCAGTCCTCTGTCAGCCTCCCAGACAAGAAATCTCTGCTCCTGTTGAGGCGGAGCAGCTTCTGTCTGTTGTTACTTGTCCTAGTGCTGAGCACCACCAAGCAGCAGCTGGCACCTTGGTGCTGACCCCTGCCCCTCGGCAATGTATAGACGTTAAGGAGATCCCTTCTCCAGACTAAACATCCCCAGGCCTCTCTCTCTTCTTTCCAGCCCCCTCCTCTCTTGCCCCCCCACTGTGTCACCCTACCCCCGTCCTTTCTTCCCCCCCTCCACCTCCTCTCTTTTCCCACCCCTCCTCTCTTCACCCCCCTCCACCTCCTCTCTTTTCCCACCCCTCCTCTCTTCGCCCCCCCACCTCCTCTCTTTTCCCACCCCTCCTCTCTTCGCCCCCCCCACCTCCTCTCTTTTCCCACCCCTCCTCTCTTCGCCCCCCCACCTCCTCTCTTTTCCCACCCCTCCTCTCTTCACCCCCCCCACCTCCTCTCTTTTCCCACCCCTCCTCTCTTCACCCCCCCCACCTCCTCTCTTTTCCCACCCCTCCTCTCTTCACCCCCCCACCTCCTCTCTTTTCCTACCCCTCCTCTCTTCACCCCCCCACCTCCTCTCTTTTCCCACCCCTCCTCTCTTCACCCCCCACCTCCTCTCTATTCCCACTCCTCTTCTCCTCACCCCCCCCACCTCCTCTCTTTTCCCACTCCTCTTCTCCTCACCCCCCCCCATTTTTCTCTCCCTCCCCACCTCCTCTCTTCTCTCCCCCCCACAATAACGAGAGCCACACCAGAGGCCAGAGCTGTGCTGTCGCAGCAAGCAAAGGGCAAAGGAGGCAACGAGATGCTGTAGGGACTCTGACTCTTGCTGCCAGGCTGCAACAAGAGGAAGGGAGATTCTGGCCCCCAACAGGTGAAAACAAGAGAGGAGCAAGGCAGGAAGCACAAAAGCAAACCTATCTCATGAAGGAAACAGCACAACTTCAAGCACAGCTTTAAGCACAGCATACCAAGGAGGAACAGAAATCCCAAGCAGAGCAAAGGGGAGGAGTGGCTTAGAGAAAAGCAAAAGCACCCCACAAAGCACACAGCCAAAACACCACCCCACTAAGGACACAGCCAACCTACCCCCGCAAAGGGGATCAGCCAAAGGCTTCTGCCTCTCCTGGGGCAGCTTAAAAAGGGGAGGTCAATTGAAGTCTCCTCCCACCCCAGCTGTGGCCACTTTGCCCTCCCTGCTCAGTGCCCTTTATAAGCAGTGCAGGAGGAGCCCAGCCCCAAGCTGGGCCCATTGCGGGCCAAGGGATCCTCCGCCTGGCATCCCAGGTGAGTGCGCACGGGTGAGCACCGGGTGCGTGGTGGAGGGTTTCAAAGGCCGGGGGGCCTGGCTGGCCCCCCGGCTAGCTAGGGCCACCTTAGGGCTGGGCTACTGACCCACTGCAACATCCACCTTAGCTCACGGGTGCTAAGTCTGTGTTGTTATTGAGGTTGAGTTTGCTTTAGGAGTTTGGATCCTCAAAGGTTTTGCGCTGGGTTCTGCGATGGATGCAAAGATGGAGCAGGAGCACAAACTGGAGCTGGTAACGGACGAGGATCTTCAAAAGTTTTACTCTAGGTTCTGCGATGGATGTGAACGTGGACCAGGAGCCACAGCTGGTAATGGAACTGGTAACAGAGCCGAAGCTGGTAACGTAGAGTGGAGAGGAGGAAAGCAGCAGAGACTGCCCGGGGGAAGGTGGAGGGCAGCGGCAGGATGGCAGGGGCTGCCCAGAGAGGTTGTGGAGTCTCATTCTCTGGAGCCTTTCAAGGCCTGTCTGGATCTGTTCCTCTGTGAGCTGAGCCAATCTGTATGGTCCTGCTCTGGCAGGGGAGTTGGACTCGATGATCTCTTTGGGTCCCTTCCAACCCCTGACATCCTGTGAGTCTGTGATTATGTCTAAGCTTGACTTCAATATTGTCTAGGAGCTTGAATTCAGCATTACGTATAAGCTGAAATTAATTACTCTAATCACAGCCAGTTGCTAATCTTTTCCAGCCCCTTTGGTTATCTAGTCTCTGCCCACTGCAGCTGTGTGTGGGGTGCTCGGCTGTTTACAGCTCCATTTGCTGAGCTGACTGGGAACCAAAGACGTTCCCAGCATGGGTTGCTCATATTTATCAATTCTTGTGTGCTGTGCTAATCAAGAATTTCTCCAACAGATTATTTAATTTGACCCGGGGGAAAGTTAAGATGGAAACTTTGTCAAAATAGAGAAGTGAAGAATATTTAATCTATTTCCTGAAATTTCCTTAGCTGATATCAGAAATTAAATTGCATTACTGCTCAAGGCAAAACCAATAAAGCACTTCAAGCACAAATAGCAAGGAATTGGAACATTCTTACCAATGAAACTGGAGAATAGAGAGGAGTGTGGAGCACTAAAACTAGCATCATAGAATCAGTCAGGGTTGGAAGGAACCACAAGGAGCAGCCAGTTCCAAGCCCTTTTGTGGTGCAGTGGTAGAATTCTCATCTGCCATGTGGGAAACCCAGGTTCGATTCCCCAGAGGGGGGGATGTGTTGGTGGCCCAGGTTCAAGTCCTGGCCAATGCACCTAAGAAGGAGAGAAGTCTCCGTTTGGAAAAAAGCACCCAGAATTGATGAAAAAAGCACCAAGAATTGATGTCCCGGGTTGGGCAAGGTGCCCCCCGGGTAGAAGTCGACTCAGCACAACACAAAACCCATCCTTTTTTGAAAGTCAGGGAAAGATGAAATTGTATTTTCTTATAGTATAACAATGTAAAGAGAAATAATAACTAGAGAAGGAAGGAAGGAAAAAAAACAAACAAACAATACAATAACCTTAAGGGAGATGGGGGAGGGGTCAAGCGGCGGCGAAGCAGCAGAAGCAGCAGTAGCCAAAACAGCAGCCGGGGAAGATAGGCGAAGCTGCAGCAGCAGAAGCCAGCGGGAGAAGGGGGAGAAGAAACTGTGCTTCTAGACATTAAGTTCTTGATGCTCCAATGAAATTATATTAATTTAGCTATTGTTGCCATTTATGTGGCCTATCGCTGGAATGTTCATCTCTCCCCTATGTCTGAGCTAGAGGATCAGCTCAAACGGCCACAAGAGGGGCCGGGGAAGGTGTTGGGGTGGTTTGATAACCCCTCCTGGGGACTTAGGTTTCTGGGAGGGGAGTTGTGCTTCTGTATTGTTTACCCTTTGTATATTTCTGTATATAACTGTATATATTGTAAATATCTGCTTGTGTATTTGCTGCTGTAAAATAAATAGCTTCATTTATATTCCCAGAGGCCGTCTGAGTTAGCTGGGGCAATTCCAAAAGTGTGGGGGGGCGGGAAAGAGCCCAAACCATGACAGCCCCCCTCCCTTTGCTCCCCGCGTTGCCCCCCCCTTTGCTCCCCGCGTTGCCACCCCCTTTGCGCCCCGCTTTCCCCCCCCCTTTGCGCCCCGCTTTCCCCCCCCCTTTGCGCCCCGCTTTCCCCCCCCCTTTGCGCCCCGCGTTGCCCCCCCCTTTGCGCCCCGCTTTCCCCCCCCCTTTGCGCCCCGCTTAGCCCCCGTCTCTCTCTCTCTGCGCCCCGCTTAGCCCCCATCTCTCTCTGCGCCCCGCTGTGCCCCCGCCCCCTTTGCGTCCCGCTTTGCTCCCCCCTTTGGCGCCTCGTTTTTCCCCACCTTCTTTGTGCCTTGCTTTTTCCGTCTGTCTTTTCGCTCTGCTTTGCCCCCCCCTTTGCGCCCCGCTTTGCCCCCGTCTCTCTCTCTTTGCCCCCGTCTCTCTCTCTTTGCCCCCGTCTCTCTCTCTTTGCCCCCGTCTCTCTCTCTTTGCCCCCGTCTCTCTCTCTTTGCCCCCGTCTCTCCCTCTTTGCCCCCGTCTCTCTCTCTTTGCCCCCGTCTCTCTCTCTTTGCCCCCGTCTCTCTCTCTTTGCCCCGGTACTCTCTCTCTTGCCCCGTCTCTCTCTCTTTGCCCCCGTCTCTCTCTCTTTGCCCCCGTCTCTCTCTCTTTGCCCCCGTCTCTCTCTCTTTGCCCCCGTCTCTCTCTCTTTGCCCCCGTCTCTCTCTCTTTGCCCCCGTCTCTCTCTCTTTGCCCCCCGCCTCTCTCTCTTTGCCCCCGTCTCTCTCTCTTTGCCCCCGTCTCTCTCTCTTTGCCCCCGTCTCTCTCTCTTTGCCCCCGTCTCTCTCTCTTTGCCCCGTCTCTCTCTCTTTGCCCCCCGTCTCTCTCTCTTTGCCCCCGTCTCTCTCTCTTTGCCCCCGTCTCTCTCTCTTTGCCCCCGTCTCTCTCTCTTTGCCCCCGTCTCTCTCTCTTTGCCCCCGTCTCTCTCTCTTTGCCCCCGTCTCTCTCTCTTTGCCCCCGTCTCTCTCTCTTTGCCCCCGTCTCTCTCTCTTTGCCCCCGTCTCTCTCTCTTTGCCCCCGTCTCTCTCTCTTTGCCCCCGTCTCTCTCTCTTTGCCCCCGTCTCTCTCTCTTTGCCCCCGTCTCTCTCTCTTTGCCCCCGTCTCTCTCTCTTTGCCCCCGTCTCTCTCTCTTTGCCCCCGTCTCTCTCTCTTTGCCCCCGTCTCTCTCTCTTTGCCCCCGTCTCTCTCTCTTTGCCCCCGTCTCTCTCTCTTTGCCCCCGTCTCTCTCTCTTTGCCCCCGTCTCTCTCTCTTTGCCCCCGTCTCTCTCTCTTTGCCCCCGTCTCTCTCTCTTTGCCCCCGTCTCTCTCTCTTTGCCCCCGTCTCTCTCTCTTTGCCCCCGTCTCTCTCTCTTTGCCCCCGTCTCTCTCTCTTTGCCCCCGTCTCTCTCTCTTTGCCCCCGTCTCTCTCTCTTTGCCCCCGTCTCTCTCTCTTTGCCCCCGCCTCTCTCTCTTTGCCCCCGTCTCTCTCTCTTTGCCCCCGTCTCTCTCTCTTTGCCCCCGTCTCTCTCTCTTTGCCCCCGTCTCTCTCTCTTTGCCCCCGTCTCTCTCTCTTTGCCCCCGTCTCTCTCTCTTTGCCCCCGTCTCTCTCTCTTTGCCCCCGTCTCTCTCTCTTTGCCCCCGTCTCTCTCTCTTTGCCCCCGTCTCTCTCTCTTTGCCCCCGTCTCTCTCTCTTTGCCCCCGTCTCTCTCTCTTTGCCCCCGTCTCTCTCTCTTTGCCCCCGTCTCTCTCTCTTTGCCCCCGTCTCTCTCTCTTTGCCCCCGTCTCTCTCTCTTTGCCCCCGTCTCTCTCTCTTTGCCCCCGTCTCTCTCTCTTTGCCCCCGTCTCTCTCTCTTTGCCCCCGTCTCTCTCTCTTTGCCCCCGTCTCTCTCTCTTTGCCCCCGTCTCTCTCTCTTTGCCCCCGTCTCTCTCTCTTTGCCCCCGTCTCTCTCTCTTTGCCCCCGTCTCTCTCTCTTTGCCCCCGTCTCTCTCTCTTTGCCCCCGTCTCTCTCTCTTTGCCCCCGTCTCTCTCTCTTTGCCCCCGTCTCTCTCTCTTTGCCCCCGTCTCTCTCTCTTTGCCCCCGTCTCTCTCTCTTTGCCCCCGTCTCTCTCTCTTTGCCCCCGTCTCTCTCTCTTTGCCCCCGTCTCTCTCTCTTTGCCCCCGTCTCTCTCTCTTTGCCCCCGTCTCTCTCTCTTTGCCCCCGTCTCTCTCTCTTTGCCCCCGTCTCTCTCTCTTTGCCCCCGTCTCTCTCTCTTTGCCCCCGTCTCTCTCTCTTTGCCCCCGTCTCTCTCTCTTTGCCCCCGTCTCTCTCTCTTTGCCCCCGTCTCTCTCTCTTTGCCCCCGTCTCTCTCTCTTTGCCCCCGTCTCTCTCTCTTTGCCCCCGTCTCTCTCTCTTTGCCCCCGTCTCTCTCTCTTTGCCCCCGTCTCTCTCTCTTTGCCCCCGTCTCTCTCTCTTTGCCCCCGTCTCTCTCTCTTTGCCCCCGTCTCTCTCTCTTTGCCCCCGTCTCTCTCTCTTTGCCCCCGTCTCTCTCTCTTTGCCCCCGTCTCTCTCTCTTTGCCCCCGTCTCTCTCTCTTTGCCCCCGTCTCTCTCTCTTTGCCCCCGTCTCTCTCTCTTTGCCCCCGTCTCTCTCTCTTTGCCCCCGTCTCTCTCTCTTTGCCCCCGTCTCTCTCTCTTTGCCCCCGTCTCTCTCTCTTTGCCCCCGTCTCTCTCTCTTTGCCCCCGTCTCTCTCTCTTTGCCCCCGTCTCTCTCTCTTTGCCCCCGTCTCTCTCTCTTTGCCCCCGTCTCTCTCTCTTTGCCCCCGTCTCTCTCTCTTTGCCCCCGTCTCTCTCTCTTTGCCCCCGTCTCTCTCTCTTTGCCCCCGTCTCTCTCTCTTTGCCCCCGCCTCTCTCTCTTTGCCCCCGCCTCTCTCTCTTTGCCCCCGCCTCTCTCTCTTTGCCCCCGCCTCTCTCTCTTTGCCCCCGCCTCTCTCTCTTTGCCCCCGCCTCTCTCTCTCTCTCTTTGCCCCCCCTTTTCTCCACCTTTGCTCCCCAATTTGGCCCCGCACTTTGCTCCCAGCTTGTCCCCCCCCCCTTTGGTCCCCGCATTGCCCCCCCCTTTGTGCCCCGCTTTGCTCCCGTCTCTCTCTCTCTCTCTTTGCGCCCCGCTTTGCCCCGTCTCTCTCTCTCTCTTTGCGCCACGCTTTGCCCCGTCTCTCTCTCTCTCTTTGCGCCCCGCATTACCACCCCCCTTTGCGCCCCACTTTGACCCACCCCTTTGCTCCCCGCTTTACCCCTATCTCTCTTTGAGCCCCGCTTTGCCCCATCTCTCTCTCATCGTGCCCCACTTTGACCCGTCTCTCTCTTTGCGCCCTGCTTTGCTCCCATCTCTCTCTCTCTTTGTGCCCCGCTTTGCCCCTGTCTTTCTCTCATCACGCCCCGCTTTGACCCATCTCTCTCTCTCTTTGCACCCCACTTAGCCCCTTCTATCTTTTTGCCCCACATTGCCCCCCCTCTTTTCTCCCCGCTGTTGGGGTACGGAGGCTGGCGAGAGGCGAGATCGGGGTATTGACGACTCGAGACAGCAGCTTCTAGGCATCTGTGCATCAGTACAATTTTATTAGGGTAGTGCAGCGTCTTATATAGTGTTCAGAGGAGGGGTTTCCAGCCAGCCTGGGGCTGGCAGAAGTGGACAGTACAGATTGGCCCCAAGTTATGTGTAAGGCAGAGATAGGACACAGCCTCAGGCTGCGCCAGGGGAAATTTCGGCTCGAGGTGAGGAGAAAGTTCTTCACTGAGAGAGTCATTAGGCACTGGAATGGGCTGCCTGGGGAGGTGGTGGAGTCGTCGTCCCTGGGGCAGTTCAAGGCAAGGTTGGATGTGGCACTTGGTGCCATGGTCTAGCCTTGGGCACTGTGGTAAAGGGTTGGACTTGATGATCTGTGAGGTCTCTTCCAACCTTGGTGATACTGTGATACTGTGATAGGTTCCCTGTGGTAAACAACCTGTGAGTACCACCCAGGGGGGCTGGCCAGGGTCAGCCCCCCTTGGGGCTGCGTCCACCCCGGGGTCCGGCAGATTCCACCCCCTGACAGCTGTGCGTGGGTTGCTCATGGGTCTGTTAGGCCCCTGGGAATCAGTAAGGCTCCAAGGACACTTCCCATCACAGGGCCTGATGTTTACATTCCATACCTCGTTGCAGGAGAAAGCTTCCCACACCCCGCTTTCCCCCCCTCTTTGCACCCCGCTTTGCCCTCCCCTTTCTTGGTGCCCCACTTTCCCCACCCCTCTTTGCGCTGTGCTTTGCCCCCCCGCTTTGCCCCCCTCTCTCTCTCTTTGCACCCCGCTTTGCCCCATCTCTCTTTGCACCCCGCTTTGCCCCATCTCTCTTTGAGCCCCGCTTTGCCCCCACCTTTGGGCCCCGATTTTCCTCCCTCTTTGCGCCCCGCTTTGGCCCCCCCTTTTGCGCCCCGCTTTGCCGCCTCCCCAGTTTGTGCCTCGATTTGCCACCCCCTTTGCGGACCGCTTTGACCCCCCTTTACACCATGGTTTCCATCTGCTTTGCTCTCCGCTTTGCCCCCCGTCTCTCTTTGCGCCCCGCTTTGCCCCCGTCTCTCTTTGCGCCCCGCTTTGCCCCCGCCCCCTTAGCGCCCCACTGTGCACCCCCCCCTTGGCGCCTTGTTTTTCCCCACCTTCTTTGTGCCCCGCTTTGTCCCCCCCCTTTGTGCCCCACTTTGCCCCCGTCTGTCTTTGCACCCCGCTTTGCCCCCCCTTTGCACCCTGATTTTCCTCCCGCTTTGTGCCCTCCTTTGCCCTCTGTTTGCGCCCCGCTTTGCCGCCTCCCCAGTTCGTGCACCGATTTGCCACCCCCTTTGTGGACCGCTTTGAACCCCCTTTACACCATAGTTTCCCCCCGCTTTGCTCCCTGCTTTGCCCCCGTCTCTCTTTGCGCCCCACTTTGCCCCGTCTCTCTCTTATTGCGCCCCACTTTGCCCCGTCTCTCTCTTATTGCGCCCCACTTTGACCCGTCTCTCTCCCTTTGCACCACGCTTTGCCCTCCCCTCTTTGCGCTCCGCATTACCACCCCCCTTTGTGCCCGGCTTTTCCCACCCCTGATTTGCCCCCCGCTTTGCCCCTGGCTCTCTCACTTTGTGCCCTGCTTTGCCCCCCCCCCCGCTTTGCTCACCGCTTTGCACCCCGTCCTTTGATCCCTGCTTTCCCCCCCACCTTTGCTGCCCCGCTGTACCCCCGCCCTCTTCATGCCCCACTCTGCCCCCGCCCTCTTCGCACCCCGATTTCCCCCCTTTTGCTCCCTGCTTTGTCCCCCTTTGCACCTCGTTTTTCCCCCTTCTTTGTGCCCTGCTTTGCCTCCCCTCTTTGTGCCCCTTTGCCATCGTCTCTCTCCCGTTCCTGCCCCTGCTTTAGGGCCCCTCCTATCACTTTGTGCCCTGCTTCCCCCTCCGGCCCGCTCGTCCCGCCCCGTTTCGCTCTCGGCCCCCCCTCCGCTCATCGCCCCCTCCCTCCGCCCTCCCCCCCCCCTCCGCATCTCCCCCCCCGCTCTCCCCCCCCTTCGCTCTCCCCCCCCCCTTCGCTCTCCCCCCCCCTTCCTTCTTCGCTCTCCCCCCCCCCTCTTCGCTCTCCCCCCCCCCTTCGCTCTCCCCCCCCCCTCTTCGCTCTCCCCCCCCCCCTTCGCTCTCCCCCCCCTCTTCGCTCTCCCCCCCCCCTTCGCTCTCCCCCCCACAATAACGAGAGCCACACCAGAGACCAGAGCTGTGCTGTCGCAGCAAGCAAAGGAGGCAATGAGATGCTGTAGGGACTCTGACTCTTGCTGCCGGGCTGCAACAAGAGGAAGGGAGATTCTGGCCCCAAACAGGTGAAAACAAGAGAGGAGCAAGGCAGGAAGAACAAAAGCAAGCCTATCTCATGAAGGAAACAGCACAACTTCAAGCACAGCTTTAAGCACAACATTCCAAGGAGGAAGAGAAATCCCAAGCAGAGGAAAGGGGAAGAGTGGCTTAGAGAAAAGCAAAAGCACCCCACAAAGAACGCAGCCAAAACACCACCCCGCAAAGGACACAGCCAACCTACCACCGCAAAGGGGATCAGCCAAAGGCTTCTGCCTCTCCTGGGGCAGCTTAAAAAGGGGAGGTCAATTGAAGTCTCCTCCCACCCCAGCTGTGGCCACTTTGCCCTCCCTGCTCAGTGCCCTTTATAAGCAGTGCAGGAGGAGCCCAGCCCCAAGCTGGGCCCATTGCGGGCCAAGGGATCCTCCGCCTGGCATCCCAGGTGAGTGCGCACGGGTGAGCACCGGGTGCGTGGTGGAGGGTTTCAAAGGCCGGGGGGCCTGGCTGGCCCCCCGGCTAGCTAGGGCCACCTTAGGGCTAGGCTACTGACCCACCGCAACATCCACCTTAGCTCACGGGTGCTAAGTCTGTGTTGTTATTGAGGCTGAGTTTGCTTTAGGAGTTTGGATCCTCAAAGGTTTTGCTCTAGGTTCTGCGATGGATGCAAAGATGGAGCAGGAGCACAAACTGGAGCTGGTAACGGACGAGGATCTTCAAAAGTTTTACTCTAGGTTCTGCGATGGATGTGAACATGGACCAGGAGCATGAACTGGAGCTGGTAACGGACCAGGAGCCGCAGCTGGTAATGGAACTGGTAACAGCCAAAGCTGGTAACGTAGAGTGGAGAGGAGGAAAGCAGCAGAGACTGCCCGGGGGGAAGGTGGAGGGCAGCGGCAGGATGGCAGGGGCTGCCCAGAGAGGTTGTGGAGTCTCATTCTCTGGAGCCTTTCAAGGCCTGTCTGGATCTGTTCCTCTGTGAGCTGAGCCAATCTGTATGGTCCTGCTCTGGCAGGGGAGTTGGACTCGATGATCTCTTTGGGTCCCTTCCAACCCCTGACATCCTGTGAGTCTGTGATTATGTCTAAGCTTGACTTCAATATTGTCTAGGAGCTTGAATTCAGCATTACGTATAAGCTGAAATTAATTACTCTAATCACAGCCAGTTGCTAATCTTTTCCAGCCCCTTTGGTTATCTAGTCTCTGCCCACTGCAGCTGTGTGTGGGGTGCTCGGCTGTTTACAGCTCCATTTGCTGAGCTGACTGGGAATTCTTGTGTGCTGTGCTAATCAAGAATTTCTCCAACAGATTATTTAATTTGACCCGGGGGAAAGTTAAGATGGAAACTGTGTCAAAATAGAGAAGTGAAGAATATTTAATCTATTTCCTGAAATTTCCTTAGCTGATATCAGAAATTAAATTGCATTACTGCTCAAGGCAAAACCAATAAAGCACTTCAAGCACAAATAGCAAGGAACTGGAACATTCTTACCAACGAAACTGGAGAATAGAGAGGAGTGTGGAGCACTAAAACTAGCATCATAGAATCAGTCAGGGTTGGAAGGAACCACAAGGAGCAGCCAGTTCCAAGCCCTTTTGTGGTGCAGTGGTAGAATTCTCGTCTGCCATGTGGGAGACCCAGGTTCAATTCCCCAAAGAGGATGGGTTTTGTGGTGCAGTGGTAGAATTCTCATCTGCCATGTGGGAAACCCAGGTTCGATTCCCCAAAGGGGTGGGTGTTGTGGTGCAGTGGTAGAATTCTCGCCTGCCGTGTGGGAAACCCATATTCGATTCCCCAAACGGGTGGGTGTTGTGGTGCAGTGGTAGAATTCTCGCCTGCCGTGTGGGAAACCCAGGTTCGATTGTCCAGACGGGGGGATGTGTTGGTGGCACAGGTTCGAGTCCTGGCCAATGCACCTAAGAAGGAGAGAAGTCTCCGTTTGGAAAAAAGCACCCAGAATTGATGAAAAAAGCACCAAGAATTGATGTCCCGGGTTGGGCAAGTTGCCCCCCGGGTAGAAGTTGACTCAGCACAACACAAAACCCATCCTTTTTTGAAAGTCAGGGAAAGATGAAATTGTATTTTCTTATAGTATAACAATGTAAAGAGAAATAATAACTAGAGAAGGAAGGAAGGAAAAAAAACAAACAAACAATACAATAACCTTAAGGGAGATGGGGGAGGGGTCAAGCGGCGGCGAAGCAGCAGAAGCAGCAGTAGCCAAAACAGCAGCCGGGGAAGATAGGCGAAGCTGCAGCAGCCAGCGGGAGAAGGAACTGTGCTTCTAGACATTAAGTTCTTGATGCTCCAATGAAATTATATTAATTTATCTATTGTTGCCATTTATGTGGCCTATCCCTGGAATGTTCATCTCTCCCCTATGTCTGAGCTAGAGGATCAGCTCAAACGGCCACAAGAGGGGCCGGGGAAGGTGTTGGGGTGGTTTGATAACCCCTCCTGGGGACTTAGGTTTCTGGGAGGGGAGTTGTGCTTCTGTATTGTTTACCCTTTGTATATTTCTGTATATAACTGTATATATTGTAAATATCTGCTTGTGTATTTGCTGCTGTAAAATAAATAGCTTCATTTATATTCCCAGAGGCCGTCTGAGTTAGCTGGGGCAATTCCAAAAGTGTGGGGGGGGCGGGAAAGAGCCCAAACCATGACAGCCCCCCCCCCTTTGCTCCCCACGTTGCCCCCCCCCTTTGCTCCCCACGTTGCCCCCCCCTTTGCTCCCCACGTTGCCCCCCCCTTTGCTCCTTGCTTAGCCCCCGTCTCTCTCGCGCTGCGCCCCGCTTAGCCCCCATCTCTCTCGCGCTGCGCCCCGCTTAGCCCCCATCTCTCTCGCGCTGCGCCCCGCTTAGCCCCCATCTCTCTCGCGCTGCGCCCCGCTTTGGCCCCCCTTTGCTCCCCAATTTGGCCCCGCACTTTGCTCCCAGCTTGTCTCTCTCTTTGCGCCCCGCTTTGCCCCCGTCGTCTCTCTCTTTGCGCCCACGCTTTGCCCCCGTCGTCTCTCTCTTTGCGCCCCGCTTTGCCCCCGTCTCTCTCTCTTTGCGCCCCGCTTTGCCCCCGTCTCTCTCTCTTTGCGCCCCGCTTTGCCCCTTCTCTCTCTCTTTGCGCCCCGCTTTGCCCCCCCCTTTACGCCTTGCTTTGCCCTCCCCCTCTTTGCACACCGCTTTCCCCCCACCTCTTTGCACTCCGGTTTGGCCCCCTCTTTGCGGCCTGCTTTGGCTCCCCTATTTGCGCCCCGCTTTGCCCCTTCTCTCTCTCTTTGCGCCCCGCTTTGCCCCACCCCTCTCCCTTAGCGCTCTGCTTTGCCCCGTCTCTCTTTGTGCCCCACTTTGACTCACCCCTTTGTGCCCCTCTTTGCCCCCCTTTGTGCCCATCTTTCCCCCCTCTTTGCGCCGTGCTTTCTCCCCCCCTCTTTGCACCCCGCTTTGCCCCCTCCCTTTGCTCCCCGCTTTTTCCTCCCCTTTCTTGGTGCCCCACTTTCCCCACCCCTCTTTGCGCTGCGTTTTTGCCATCCTTTTGTGCCACGCTTTCCCCCCCGCTTTGCACCCCACTTTGCCGCCTCCCCGGTTTGCGCCCCGATTTGCACCCCCTTTGCGGACCGCTTTGACCCCCCTTCACACCATGGTTTTCCCCCCCTTTGCTCCCCACTTTTCCCCCCCTTTGCTTCCCGCTTTGCCCCCGTCTCTCTTTGCACCCCGCTTTGCCCCCGTCTCTCTTTGCACCCCACTTTGCCCCGTCTCTCTTTGCACCCCGCTTTGCCCCCACCCTCTTTGCGCCCCGCTTTGCTCCCCCCTTTGCGCCCCGCTTTGTCCCGTCTCTCTCTCTTTGCACCCCACTTTGCCCCTGTCTCTCTCTCTTTGCGCCCCGCTTTGCCTCCGTCTCTCTCTCTTTGCACCGCACTTTGACCCCGTCTCCTTGTGCCCCACTTTGCCCCGTCTTTGTGCCCCGCTTTGCTCCCCCCTCTTTGCGGACCTCTTTGCCACCCATGTCTTTGAGCCCTGATTTGCCCCCCCTTTTCTCCACACTTTGCCCCCCCTTTGCTCCCCAGTTTTCCCCCGTGCTTCCCCCTCTTTGATCCCCACGTTGCCCCCCTTGGATACCCGCGTTGCCCCCCCCTTTGTGCCCCGCTGTGCCCCCTGCTTTGCACCCCACTTTGCCCGGTCTCACTTTGCACCCCGCTTTGCCCCCATCTCTCTCTTTGCGCCCCGCTTTGCCCCCGTTTCTTATTGCGCCCCACTTTGATCCGTCTCTCTCCCTTTGTGCCACGCTTTTCACCATCTCTCTTTGTGCCCTGCTTTGCCCTCCCCTCTTTGTGCCCTGCATTACCACCCCCCTTTGCGCCCGGCTTTGCCCGCCCCTGATTTGCGCCCTGATTTGCCCCCCCCTTTTGAGCCCTGCTTTGCCCCATCTCTCTTTGCGCCCTGCTTTGCCCCCCCTTTGCCCCCCTCTTTGTCCCCCCCTCCTTTGCTCACCGCTTTGCACCCCCTCCTTTGCTCACGGCTTTTCCCCCTCCTTTGCTCCCCGCTTTGCCTCCCCCCCTTTGCGCCATGCTGTGCCCCCACCCCCTGTGTGCCCCGATTTTCCCCCCCCTTTGCTCCTTGCTTTGCCTTCCCTTTGCACCTCGTTTTTCCCCCCCCTTTGCGCCCCACTTTGTCCCCCCCCTTTGCGCCCTGCTTTGCCTCCCCTCTTTGTGCTCTGATTTGCTTCCCCCGCTTTGCCTCCATCTCTCTTTGTGCCCCACTTTGACCCCGTCTCTTTGCGCCTCGCTTTGACCCCCTTTGCACCCCGCTTTGCCCCGTCTCTCTCTCTTTGTGCCCCGCTTTGCCCCGTCTCTCTCACTTTGTGAGCCGCTTTGCCCCGTCTCTCTCACTTTGTGAGCCGCTTTGCCTCGTCTCTCTCCCTTTGTGCCCCGCTTTGCCCCATCTCTCTCACTTTGTGCCCCGCTTTGCCCCGTCTCTCTCCCTTTGTGACCCGCTTTGCCTCATCTCTCTCCCTTTGTGCCCTGCTTTGCCCCGTCTCTGTCACTTTGTGCCCCGCTTTGCCCCCCCAATTTGTTCCCCTCTTTGCCCCCAACTTGTGCCCTGATTTGCCCCCCCCTTTGCGCCCCGCTTTGCCCCCCCCTTTGCGCCTCGCTTTGCCCTCCCCCTCTTTGCACCCCGCTTTGGCCCCCCTCTTAGCGCCCTGCTTTGCCCCCGTCTTTCTCTCATCACACCCCGCTTTGCCCCGTCTCTCTTTGTGCCCCGCTTTGCCCCTTCTATCTTTGCGCCCGCATTGCCCCACCTCTTTGCTCGCTGCTTTGCCTCCACCACTTTGCTCCCCGCTTTGACCCCCCCCCTTTACGCCTCACTTTGCCCTCCCCCTCTTTGCACCCTGCTTTCCCCCCACCTCTTTGCACCCCGGTTTGGCCCCCCTTTTGTGCCCCGCTTTGGTCCCCCCTCTTTGCGCCCTGCTGTGGCTCCCCCCTCTTTGCACCCTGCTTTTCCCCGCCTCTCTTTTCACCCCGCTTTGCCCCATCTCTCTCTCTTTGCGCCGCGCTTTGCCCCATCTCTCTCCCTTTGTGACCCGCTTTGCCCCATCCATCTCCCTTAGAACTCTGCTTTGCCCCGTCTCTCTTTGTGCCCTGCTTTGACCCACCCCTTTGCTCCCCGCTTTGCCCCCATCTCTCTTTGCACCCCGCTTTGCCCCCTTCTCTCTCTTTGCGCCCCGCTTTGCCTTGTCTCTCTTTTTGCGCCCCGCTTTGCTCCCGTCTCTCTCCCTTTGCACCACGCTTTGCACCATCTCTCTTTGTGCCCCGCTTTGCCCACCCCTCTTTGCGCCCCGCTTTGCCCCCCCTCTTTGCGCCCAGCTTTGCCCGCCCTGATTTGCCCACCCCTGATTTGCGCCCTGATTTGCCCGCCCTTTTGCTCCCTGCTTTGCCTCCCCCTCTTTGCGCCTCGCTTTGCCTGCCATTTTGCCCCCTGCCTTTGCTCCCTGCTTTGCTGCCCCTTCTTTTTGCCCCGCTCTGCCCCCGCCCTCTTTGCGCCCCGCTTTTCCCCCCTTTGCTCCCTGCTTTGCCCCCCCTTTGCACCTCGTTTTTCCCCCCTCTTTGCGCCCCACTTTGTCCCCCCCTCTTTGCGCCCTGCTTTGCTTCCCCTCTTTGCGCCCCAATTTGCTTCCCCCGCTTTGACTCCGTGTCACTTTGTGCCCTGATTTGCCCCCCCTTTGTGCCCCACTTTGCCCTCTCTCTCTTTGCGCCCTGCTTTGCCCCGTCTCTCTCACTTTGTGCCCCGCTTTGCCCCCCCTCTTTGCGCCTTGCTTTGCCCCCATTTCATTGCGCCCCACTTTGCCCCCCCTTTGCACCCTGCTTTGCCCCGTCTCTCTCTTTGCGCCCCGCTTTCCCCCATCTCTCTTCCTTTGTGCCCCACTTTGACCCATTTCTCTTTGAGCCCCACTTTGCCCCCCCTTTGCGCCCCACTTTGCCCCCATCTCCCTCCTTTTGTGCCCCGCTTTGCCCCTCCTCTTTGTGCCTTTCTTTGCCCCCCCTCTCTTTGTGCCCCGCTTTGCCCCCTCTTTGCACCCCGCTTTGCCCCACCATCGTTGCCCCCTGCTTTGCCCCCCCTCTCTTTGAGCCCCGCTTTGCCCCCCGTCTTTGCACCCTGCTTTGCCCCCGTCACTCTTTGCGCCCTACTTTGCCCTCCCTTTCCACCCCGATTTGCCCCCCCCCGTTGTGTCCCGCTTTGCCCCCCGTGTTTTTGTGCCCCTCTTTGCCCTCCCCTTTCTTGGTGCCCCACTTTCCCCACCCCTCTTTGCGCTGCGTTTTGCCCCCCATCTTCGTGCCCTGCTTTGCCCCCCCCTTTGCGCCCCGCTTTGCCCCGCCTCTCTCTTCACGCCATGCTTTGCCCACCCCTCTCCCTTTGCGTCCCACTCTGACCCTGTCTCTCTCCCTCTGCGCACTGCTTTGCCTGTCTCTGTCTTTGAGCCACGGTTTGCCCCCGTCTCTATCTCTTTGCGCCCCGCTTTGCACCCCTCTTTTCTCCCTGCTTTGCACCCCGCTTTGCCCCCTCTTTGCTCACTACTTTGCCCCCCCTTTGCATCCCGCTTTGCCCCATCTCTTTGCGCCCCACTTTGTCCCCCCCTTTGCTGCTCGCTTTGCCCTTCTCTTTGTGCTTCACTTTGCCCCCACCTCTTTGCACCCTTCTTAGCCCCCCCTTGCGCCCTGCTTTGCCCCGTCTCTCTCTTTGCGCCCCGCTTTGCTCCATCTCTGTCTTTGAGCTCCGCTTTGCCCCCGTGTCTCTCTCATTGCTCCCTGCTTTGCCCCCCCTTTTCTCCCCACTTTACCCAACCCTCTTTGCGTCCCACTTTGCCCCCCTCTTTGCTCCCTGCTTTGACCCCCCCCTTTGCATCTCGCTTTGCCCTCCTCCTCTTTGCACCCAGCTTTCCCCCCCCCCACTTTGTACCCCGGTTTGGTCCCCCCTTTGTGCCCTGCTTTGGCTCCCCCCTCTTTGCGCCACACTTTGCTCCCCACTTTATGCCACGCTTTGCCCCCCCCCTTGTGCCCGGCTTTGCCCCCATCTCTCTTTGCGCCCCGCTTTGCCCCCCCCTTGCACCTCGTTTTGCCCCGTCTCTCTTTGCACCCTGCTTTGCCCCCATCTCTCTCTCTTTTCTCCCCACTTTGCCCCCCTCTTTTCTCACCGCTTTGCCTCGACCTCTTTGCTCCCCGCTTTGACCCTCCCCTTTGCATCTTGCTTTGCCCTCCTCCTCTTTGCACCCAGCTTTCCCCCCCCCTTGCACCCCGGTTTGCCCCCCCCTTTGTGCCCCACTTTGGCCCCCACCTTCATTGCGCCCCGCTTTGCCTCCATCTCTCTCCCTTTGTGCCCCACTTTGCCCCGTCTCTCTTTGTGCTCCACTTTGCCCCATCTCTCCTTGCATCCCGCTTTGCCCCACCCTTGTTGCACCCCACTTTGCCCCCCCTTTGCGCCCCACTTTGCCCCATCTCTCTCTCTTTGCGTTCCACTTTGCCCCCTTCTCTCCCTCTTTGCGCCCCGCTTTGCCCCCTTCTCTCTTTGTGCCCCGCTTTGCCCCCATCTCTCCTCTCCCCGTTTTTGCCCCCCGCTCTGTGCGCCCAGCTTTGCTCCCCCATTGTGCCCCGCTTTGCCCCCCTTGTGCCCCTCTTTGCCCCCGTCTCTTTGCGCCCCACTTTGTCCCCCCCTTTTGCTGCCCGCTTTGCCCTTCTCTTTGTGCTTCACTTTGCCCCACCTCTTTGCAACCCCTCTTAGCCCCCCCTTGCGCCCTGCTTTGCCCCGTCTCTCTCTTTTTGCGCCCCCGCTTTGCCCCGTCTCTGTCTTGAGCTCCGCTTTGCCCCCGTGTCTCTCTCATTGCTCCCCTGCTTTGCCCCCCCCTTTTCTCCCCACTTTACCCAACCCTCTTTGCGTCCCACTTTGCCCCCCTCTTTGCTCCCCGCTTTGACCCCCCCCCTTTGCATCTTGCTTTGCCCTCCTCCTCTTTGCACCCAGCTTTCCCCCCCCTCCTTGCACCCCGCTTTGCCCCCCCCCTTTGTGCCCTCTTTGCTCCCCCCCTTTGTGCCCCGCTTTGCCCTCCCCATTCTTGGTGCTCTGCTTTCTCCCCCCCTCTTTTTGCTTCGCTTTGGTCCCCCAACTTTGTGCCCCGCTTTGGCCCTCCCTCTTAGCGGCCACTTTGCCCCCCCCTTTGTGCCCCACTTTGCCCCCGCCTCTCTTTGTGCCCCGCTTTGCCCCCGTCTCTCTTCCTCTGCACCCCGCTTTGCCTCCGTCTCTCTCTCTTTGTGCCCTGCTTTCTCCCGTCTCTCTCCCTTTGTGCCCTGCTTTGTCCCGTTTCTCTTTGTGCCCCGTGTTGCCTGCCCCTCTTTGTGCCATTCTTTGCCCCCCCTGTTTGCGCCCCGCTTTGCCCCCCGATTTGCGCCCCCCATTGCCCACCCCGATTTGCGCACCGCTTTGCCCACCCCTGATTTGCGCCCCGATTTGCCCCGCCCTTTTGAGCCCTGCTTTGCCCCCATCTCTCTTTGCGCCCCGCTTTGCCCCCATCTCTCTCACTTTGTGCCCCGCTTTGTCCCCCGCTCTTTGTGCCCTGCTTTGCCCCCCCTTTGCTCCCCGCTTTGCACCCCCTTTTTGCTCCCCGCTTTGCACCCCCTTTTTGCTCCCCGCTTTGCCCCTCCTTTGCTCCCCGCTTTGCCTTCCCCTCTTTGCACCCCGCTTTGCCTGCCGCTTTGCCCCCCACCTTTGCTCCCTGCTTTGCTGCCCCTTCTTTGTGCCCCACTTTGCCCCCCCTTTGCACCCCACTGTGCCCCCACCCTCTGTGTGCCCAGCTGTGCTCCCGCCCTCTTTCTGCCCCACTGTCCCCCCGCCCTCTTCGTGCCCCGCTCTGCCCCCGCCCTCTTCGCGCCCCGCTTTTCCCCCCCTTTGCTCCCTGCTTTGCCCCCCCTTTGCACCTCATTTTTCCCCCTTCTTTGTGCCCCACTTTGTCCCCCCCTCTTTGCACCCTGCCTTTCCTCCCCTCTTTGTGCCCCGATTTGTTTCCCCCACTTTGCCTCCGTGTCTCTTTGCACCCCGCTTTGACTCGTCTCTCTCTCTCTTTGCACCCCGCGTTGACTCGTCTCTCTCTCTCTTTGCGCCCCGCTTTGATCCGTCTGACTTTGTGCCCCGCTTTGCCCCCCTCTTTTCTCCCTGCTTTGCCCCCATTTCATTGCGCCCCACTTTGCCCCCCCTTTGCGCCCCGCTTTGCCCCGTCTCTCTCTCTTTGTGCCCCACTTTCCCGTCTCTCTCCCTTTGTGCCCCGCTTTGACCCGTTTCTCTTTGTGCCCTGCTTTGCCTCCCCCCTTTGCATCCCGCTTTGCTCCCCCCTCTTTGAGCCCCACTTTGCCCCCCCTTTACGCCCCACTATGCCCCATCTCTCTCCCTTTGTGCCCTGCTTTGACCCCTCTCTCTTTGAGCCCCACTTTGCCCCCCTCTTTGCGCCCCGCTTTGCCCCATCTCTTTCTCTTTGCGACCCCTTTGCCCAACCCTTTGTGCCTTGCTTTGCCCCATCTCTCTTTGTGCCCCGTTTTTGCCTCGTC
This sequence comes from Pogoniulus pusillus, assembly GCF_015220805.1. NCBI lineage: Eukaryota > Metazoa > Chordata > Aves > Piciformes > Lybiidae > Pogoniulus > Pogoniulus pusillus. The sequence continues at coordinate 215,915 of NW_026974725.1, forward strand.
TCTCTTTGTGCCCCACTTAGACCCCGTCTCCTTACGCCTCGCTTTGCTCCCCCCTCTTTGCGCCCCGCTTTGCCCCCCATCTTTTTGAGCCCTGCTTTGCCCCCCCTTTTCTCCACGCTTTGACCCCCTTGCTCCCCAATTTGCCCCCACACTTTGCTCCCCGCATTGCCCCCCCTTTGTGCCCCGCTTTGTACACCGCTTTGCCCCCATCTCTCTCCCTTTGCGCCCCGCTTTGCCCCCTCTCTCTTTGAGCCCCACTTTGCCCACCCCTTTGTGCCTTGCTTTGCCCCCCCTCTTTGTGCCCTGCTTTGCCCCCCGTCTTTGCACCCCACTTTGCCCCTGCCACTCTTTGTGCCCTACTTTGCCTTCCCTTTCCACCCCGATTTGCCCCCCCGTTGCACCCCGCTTTGCCCCACCATCATTGCCCCCTGCTTTGCCACCGCTCTTTGAGCCCCGCTTTGCCCCTCGTCTTTGCACCCCACTTTGCCCCTGCCACTCTTTGTGCCCTACTTTGCCTTCCCTTTCCACCCCGATTTGCCCCCCCGTTGTGCCCTGCTTTGCCCCCCCCTTTGCACCTTGCTTTGCCCTCTTCCTCTTTGCACCCCGCTTTGGCCCCCCTCTTAGCGCCCCGCTTTGCCCCCATCTCTCTCTCATCCTGCCCCACTTTGACCCATCTCTCTCTCTCTTTGCACCCCGCTTTGCTCCCATCTCTCTCTCTTTGTGCCCCACTTTGTCCGTCTTTCTCTCATCACGCCCCGCTTTGACCCATCTCTCTCTTTGCACTCCGCTTTGCCCCTTCTATCTTTGCACCCCGCATTGCCCCACCTCTTTGCACCCTGCTTTGCCCCCCCTCTTTGAGCCCCATAATGCCCCCCCTTTGCACCCCAATTTGCCTCCCTCTTTGTGCCCCACTTTGCCCTCTCTTTGCGCACCGCTTTCCCCCCCCCTTTGCACCCCACTTTGGCACCCCCTCTTTGCGCCCCGCTTTGCTGCCTCCCCAGTTTGCGCCTTGATTTGCCACCCCCTTTGCGGACCGCTTTGACCCCCCTTTACGCCATGGTTTCCCCCCGCTTTGCTCGCCGCTTTGCCCTCCCCTTTGCTCCCCGCTTTACCCCCCATCTCTCTTTGAGCCCTGCTTTGCCCCATCTCTCTTTGCACCCTGCTGTGCACCCCCCCTTGGTGCCTCGTTTTTCCCCACCTTCTTTGTGCCCCGCTTTGTCCCCCACCTTTGTGACCCCCTTTGCCCCGTCTGTCTTTGCGCCCTGCTTTGCCCCCCCTTTGCGCCCCGCTTTTCCCCGTCTCTCTCTCTCTTTGCACCCCGCTTTGCCCCCGACTCTCTCTCTTTGTGCCCCTCTTTGACCCAGTCTCCTTGCGCCCCACTTTTCTCCCCCCTCTTTGTGCCCCGCTTTGCCCCCCATCTCTTTGAGCCCTGCTTTGCCCCCCTTTTTCTTCATACTTTGCCCCCCTTTGATCCCAAATTTGCCCCCCCCTTTGCTCCCCGCGTTGCCCCCCCTTTGATCCCCATGTTGCCCCCCTTTGATCCCCTCATTGCCCTGCCCTTTGTGCCCCGCTTTGCACCCCGCTTTGCCCCGTCTCACTTTGCACCCCGCTTTGCCCCCATCTCTCTCTTTGCGCCCCGCTTTGACCCGTCTCTCTGACTTTGTGCCCCGCTTTGCCCCCCCCTTTTCGCCTTGCTTTGCCCCCATTTCATTGCGCCCCACTTTGCCCCCCCTTTGCACCCCGCTATGCCCTGTCTCTCTCTTTGTGCCCCGCTTTGCCTCCCCCTTTGCATCCCGCTTTGCTCCCCCCTCTTTGAGCCCCACTTTGCCCCCCCTTTACGCCCCACTTTGCCCCATCTCTCTCCCTTTGTGCCCCGCTTTGACCCCTCTCTCTTTGCGCCCCACTTTGCCCTGTCTCTTTCTCTTTGCAACCCCTTTGCCCACCCTTTTGTGCCTTGCTTTGCCCCCCTCTTTGTGCCCTGCTTTGTCCCCCTCTTTGCCCCACCATCATTGCCCCCTGCTTTGCCCCCCTCTCTTTGAGCCCCGCTTTGCCCCGTCTTTGCACCCCGCTTTACCCCCGTCACTCTTTGCGCCCTACTTTGCCCTCCCTTTCCACCCCTATTTGCCCCCCCGTTGTGTCCCGCTTTGCCCCCCGTCTGCCTTTGTGCCCCTCTTTGCCCTCCCCTTTCTTGGTCCCCACTTTCCCCACCCCTGTTTGCGCTGCACTTTGTCCCCCCCCTCTTTGTGCCACGCTTGCCCCCCCTTTGCGCCCCACTTTGCACCCCGCTTTGCCCCATTCTCTCTTTGAGCCCCACTTTGCCCCCGTCTCTCTTTGCACTGCACTTCGCCCCCTCTCTCTCTCACTGCGCCCCACTTTGCCCCCTTCTCTCTCTTTGTGCCCCGCTTTGCCCCGTCTCTCTCCCTATGTGCCCCGCTTTGCCCCATCTCTCTTTGTGCCCCGCTTTGCCCCGTCACTCTTTGCGCCCCATTTTGACCCTGTCTCCTTGCGCCCCGCTTTGCTCCCCCCTCTTTGCGCCCCGCTTTGCCCCCCATCTTTTTGAGTTCTGCTTTGCCCCCCCTTTTCTCCACGCTTTGACCCCCCTTGCTCCCCAATTTGCCCCCACACTTTGCTCCCCACATTGCC
>NW_026974725.1:219057-249175 GCF_015220805.1 Pogoniulus pusillus
CTCCCCCCCCCCTTCGCTCTCCCCCCCCTCTTCGCTCTCCCCCCCCTCTTCGCTCTCCCCCCCCTCTTCGCTCTCCCCCCCCCTCTTCGCTCTCCCCCCCCTCTTCGCTCTCCCCCCCCTTCGCTCTCCCCCCCCCTCTTCGCTCCCCCCCCCCTCTTCGCTCTCCCCCCCCCTCTTCGCTCTCCCCCCCCCCTTCGCTCTCCCCCCCCCTCTTCGCTCTCCCCCCCCTTCGCTCTCCCCCCCCCTTCGCTCTCCCCCCCCCCTTCGCTCTCCCCCCCTCTTCGCTCTCCCCCCCCTCCGCTCTCCCCCCCTCTTCGCTCTCCCCCCCCTCTTCGCTCTCCCCCCCTCTTCGCTCTCCCCCCCCCTCTTCGCTCTCCCCCCCTCTTCGCTCTCCCCCCCCTCTTCGCTCTCCCCCCCCCTCTTCGCTCTCCCCCCCCCTTCGCTCTCCCCCCCACAATAACGAGAGCCACACCAGAGGCCAGAGCTGTGCTGTCGCAGCAAGCAAAGGGCAAAGGAGGCAACGAGATGCTGTAGGGACTCTGACTCTTGTTGCCAGGCTGCAACAAGAGGAAGGGAGATTCTGGCCCCAAACAGGTGAAAACAAGAGAGGAGCAAGGCAGGAAGAACAAAAGCAAGCCTATCTCATGAAGGAAACAGCACAACTTCAAGCACAGCTTTAAGCACAACATTCCAAGGAGGAAGAGAAATCCCAAGCAGAGGAAAGGGGAAGAGTGGCTTAGAGAAAAGCAAAAGCACCCCACAAAGGACACAGCCAACCTACCACCGCAAAGGGGATCAGCCAAAGGCTTCTGCCTCTCCTGGGGCAGCTTAAAAAGGGGAGGTCAATTGAAGTCTCCTCCCACCCCAGCTGTGGCCACTTTGCCCTCCCTGCTCAGTGCCCTTTATAAGCAGTGCAGGAGGAGCCCAGCCCCAAGCTGGGCCCATTGCGGGCCAAGGGATCCTCCGCCTGGCATCCCAGGTGAGTGCGCACGGGTGAGCACCGGGTGCGTGGTGGAGGGTTTCAAAGGCCGGGGGGCCTGGCTGGCCCCCCGGCTAGCTAGGGCCACCTTAGGGCTAGGCTACTGACCCACCGCAACATCCACCTTAGCTCACGGGTGCTAAGTCTGTGTTGTTATTGAGGCTGAGTTTGCTTTAGGAGTTTGGATCCTCAAAGGTTTTGCTCTAGGTTCTGCGATGGAGGCAAAGATGGAGCAGGAGCACAAACTGGAGCTGGTAACGGACGAGGATCTTCAAAAGTTTTACTCTAGGTTCTGCGATGGATGTGAACATGGACCAGGAGCATGAACTGGAGCTGGTAACGGACCAGGAGCCGCAGCTGGTAATGGAACTGGTAACAGCCAAAGCTGGTAACGTAGAGTGGAGAGGAGGAAAGCAGCAGAGACTGCCCGGGGGAAGGTGGAGGGCAGCGGCAGGATGGCAGGGGCTGCCCAGAGAGGTTGTGGAGTCTCATTCTCTGGAGCCTTTCAAGGCCTGTCTGGATCTGTTCCTCTGTGAGCTGAGCCAATCTGTATGGTCCTGCTCTGGCAGGGGAGTTGGACTCGATGATCTCTTTGGGTCCCTTCCAACCCCTGACATCCTGTGAGTCTGTGATTATGTCTAAGCTTGACTTCAATATTGTCTAGGAGCTTGAATTCAGCATTGCGTATAAGCTGAAATTAATTACTCTAATCACAGCCAGTTGCTGATCTTTTCCAGCCCCTTTGGTTATCTAGTCTCTGCCCACTGCAGCTGTGTGTGGGGTGCTCGGCTGTTTACAGCTCCATTTGCTGAGCTGACTGGGAACCAAAGACGTTCCCAGCATGGGTTGCTCATATTTATCAATTCTTGTGTGCTGTGCTAATCAAGAATTTCTCCAACAGATTATTTAATTTGACCCGGGGGAAAGTTAAGATGGAAACTTTGTCAAAATAGAGAAGTGAAGAATATTTAATCTATTTCCTGAAATTTCTTTAGCTGATATCAGAAATTAAATTGCATTACTGCTCAAGGCAAAACCAATAAAGCACTTCAAGCACAAATAGCAAGGAATTGGAACATTCTTACCAATGAAACTGGAGAATAGAGAGGAGTGTGGAGCACTAAAACTAGCATCATAGAATCAGTCAGGGTTGGAAGGAACCACAAGGAGCAGCCAGTTCCAAGCCCTTTTGTGGTGCAGTGGTAGAATTCTCGTCTGCCATGTGGGAGACCCAGGTTCAATTCCCCAAAGAGGAAGGGTTTTGTGGTGCAGTGGTAGAATTCTCATCTGCCATGTGGGAAACACAGGTTCGATTCCCCAGAGGGGGGGATGTGTTGGTGGCCCAGGTTCAAGTCCTGGCCAATGCACCTAAGAAGGAGAGAAGTCTCCGTTTGGAAAAAAGCACCCAGAATTGATGAAAAAAGCACCAAGAATTGATGTCCCGGGTTGGGCAAGTTGCCCCCCGGGTAGAAGTCGACTCAGCACAACACAAAACCCATCCTTTTTTGAAAGTCAGGGAAAGATGAAATTGTATTTTCTTATAGTATAACAATGTAAAGAGAAATAATAACTAGAGAAGGAAGGAAGGAAAAAAAACAAACAAACAATACAATAACCTTAAGGGAGATGGGGGAGGGGTCAAGCGGCGGCGAAGCAGCAGAAGCAGCAGTAGCCAAAACAGCAGCCGGGGAAGATAGGCGAAGCTGCAGCAGCAGAAGCCAGCGGGAGAAGGGGGAGAAGAAACTGTGCTTCTAGACATTAAGTTCTTGATGCTCCAATGAAATTATATTAATTTAGCTATTGTTGCCATTTATGTGGCCTATCGCTGGAATGTTCATCTCTCCCCTATGTCTGAGCTAGAGGATCAGCTCAAACGGCCACAAGAGGGGCCGGGGAAGGTGTTGGGGTGGTTTGATAACCCCTCCTGGGGACTTAGGTTTCTGGGAGGGGAGTTGTGCTTCTGTATTGTTTACCCTTTGTATATTTCTGTATATAACTGTATATATTGTAAATATCTGCTTGTGTATTTGCTGCTGTAAAATAAATAGCTTCATTTATATTCCCAGAGACCGTCTGAGTTAGCTGGGGCAATTCCAAAAGTGTGGGGGGGCGGGAAAGAGCCCAAACCATGACAGCCCCCCTCCCTTTGCTCCCCGGTTTGCCCCTCCCTTTGCTCCCCACGTTGCCCCCCCCTTTGCGCCCCGCTTTGCCCCGGCCTCTCTCTCGCTGCGCCCCGCTTTGCCCCGGCCTCTCTCTCGCTGCGCCCCGCTTTGCCCCGGCCTCTCTCTCGCTGCGCCCCGCTTTGCCCCGGCCTCTCTCTCGCTGCGCCCCGCTTTGCCCCGGCCTCTCTCTCGCTGCGCCCCGCTTTGCCCCGGCCTCTTTGCACCCTGCTTTGCTCCCCACTGTGCGCCCCGCTGTGCACCTCCCCTTGGCGCCTCGTTTTTCCCCACCTTCTTTGTGTCCCGCTTTGGCCCCCGTCTCTCTCTCTCCTGGCGCCCCGCTTTGGCCCCCGTCTCTCTCTCCTGGCGCCCCGCTTTGGCCCCCGTCTCTCTCTCCTGGCGCCCCGCTTTGGCCCCCCGTCTCTCTCTCCTGGCGCCCCGCTTTGGCCCCCGTCTCTCTCTCCTGGCGCCCCGCTTTGGCCCCCGTCTCTCTCTCTTGGCGCCCCGCTTTGGCCCCCGTCTCTCTCTCTTGGCGCCCCGCTTTGGCCCCCATGTCTTGCGCCCCGCTTTGCCCCCATCTTGGCGCCCCGCTTTGGCCCCCATGTCTTGCGCCCCGCTTTGGCCCCCCTTTGCTTTGCGCCCCGCTGTGCCCCCCCGTCGCTCTCTCTTTGCGCCCTGCGGTGCCCCCGTCTCTCTCTTTGCGGCCCGCTGTGCCCCCGTCTCTCTCTCTTTGCGCCCCGCTGTGCCCCCGTCTCTCTCTTTGCGCCCGCTGTGCCCCCGTCTCTCTCTTTGCGCCCCGCTGTGCCCCCGTCTCTCTCTTTGCGCCCCGCTGTGCCCCCGTCTCTCTCTTTGCGCCCCGCTGTGCCCCCGTCTCTCTCTTTGCGCCCCGCTTTGCCCCCGTCTCTCTCTTTGCGCCCCGCTGTGCCCCCGTCTCTCTCTTTGCGCCCCGCTGTGCCCCCGTCTCTCTCTTTGCGCCCCGCTGTGCCCCCGTCTCTCTCTTTTCGCCCCGCTTTGCCCCGTCTCTCTCTCTTTTCGCCCCGCTTTGCCCCGCTCTTTTCTCCCCGCTTTGCCCAACCCTCTTTGCTCGCCGCTTTGACCCCCCCTTTAGGCCTTGCTTTGCCCTCCCCCTCTTTGCACACCGCTTTCCCCCCACCTCTTTGCACTCCGGTTTGGCCCCCTCTTTGCGGCCCGCTTTGCCCCTTCTCTCTCTCTTTGCGGCCCGCTTTGCCCCTTCTCTCTCTCTTTGCGGCCCGCTTTGCCCCTTCTCTCTCTCTTTGCGGCCCCGCTTTGCCCCTTCTCTCTCTCTTTGCGGCCCGCTTTGCCCCTTCTCTCTCTCTTTGCGGCCCGCTTTGCCCCTTCTCTCTCTCTTTGCGCCCCGCTTTGCCCCTTCTCTCTCTCTTTGCGCCCCGCTTTGCCCCTTCTCTCTCTCTTTGCGCCCCGCTTTGCCCCTTCTCTCTCTCTTTGCGCCCCGCTTTGCCCCTTCTCTCTCTCTTTGCGCCCCGCTTTGCCCCTTCTCTCTCCTTAGCGCTCTGCTTTGCCCCACCCCTCTCCCTTAGCGCTCTGCTTTGCCCTGTCTCTCTTTGTGCCCCACTTTGCCCCCCTTTGTGCCCATCTTTCCCCCCTCTTTGTGCCGTGCTTTGTCCCCCCCTCTTTGCACCCCACTTTTCCCCCTCCCTTGGCTCCCCGCTTTGTCCTCCCCTTTCTTGGTGCCCCACTTTCCCCACCCCTCTTTGCGCTGCGTTTTTGCCCCCCTTTTGTGCCACACTTTCCCCCCCGCTTTGCACCCTGCTTCGCCGCCTCCCCAGTTTGCGCCCCGATTTGCACCCCCTTTGCGGACCGCTTTGACCCCCCTTTACACCATGGTTTCCCCCCGCTTTGCTCCCCGCTTTTCCCCCCCTTTGCTCCCTGCTTTGCCCCGTCTCTCTTTGCACCCCACTTTGCCCCGTCTCTCTTTGCACCCCGCTTTGCTCCCCTCTCTCTCTTTGCGCCCCGCTTTGCTCCCCTCTCTCTCTTTGCGCCCCGCTTTGCCCCTGTCTCTCTCTCTTTGCGCCCCGCTTTGCCTCCGTCTCTCTCTCTTTGCGCCGCACTTTGACCCCGTCTCCTTGTGCCCCACTTTGCCCCGTCTTTGCGCCCCACTTTGCTCCCCCCTCTTTGCAGACCTCTTTGCCGCCCATGTCTTTGAGCCCTGATTTGACCCCCCTTTTCTCCACACTTTGCCCCCCCTTTGCTCCCCAATTTTCCCCCGTGCTTCCCCCTCTTTGATCCCCGCATTGCCCCCTCTTTGATCCCCACGTTGCCCCCCTTGGATCCCCGCGTTGCCCCCCCCTTTGTGCCCCACTGTGCCCCCTGCTTTGCACCCCACTTTGCCCGGTCTCACTTTGCACTCTGCTTTGCCCCCATCTCTCTCTTTTTGCGCCCCGCTTTGCCCCCGTCTCTTATTGCGCCCCACTTTGATCCGTCTCTCTCCCTTTGTGCCACGCTTTTCACCATCTCTCTTTGTGCCCTGCTTTGCCCTCCCCTCTTTGTGCCCTGCATTACCACCCCCCTTTGCGCCCGGCTTTGCCCACCCCTGATTTGCGCCCTGATTTGCCCCCCCCCTTTTGAGCCCTGCTTTGCCCCATCTCTCTTTGCGCCCTGCTTTGCCCCCCTCTTTGCCCCCCTCTTTATCCCCCCCTCCTTTGCTCACCGCTTTTCACCCCCTCCTTTGCTCACGGCTTTTCCCCCTCCTTTGCTCCTCGCTTTGCCTCCCCCCCTTTGCGCCATGCTGTGCCCCCACCCCCTGTGTGCCCTGATTTCCCCCCCCTTTGCTCCCTGCTTTGCCTTCCCTTTGCACCTCGTTTTTCCCCCCCCTTTGCGCCCCACTTTGTCCCCCCCCTTTGCGCCCTGCTTTGCCTCCCCTCTTTGTGCCCTGATTTGCTTCCCCCGCTTTGCCTCCATCTCTCTTTGTGCCCCACTTTGACCCTGTCTCTTTGCGCCTCGCTTTGACCCCCTTTGCACCCCGCTTTGCCTCGTCTCTCTCACTTTGTGCCCCGCTTTGCCTCGTCTCTCTCACTTTGTGCCCCGCTTTGCCCCGTCTCTCTCACTTTGTGCCCCGCTTTGCCCCGTCTCTCTCACTTTGTGCCCCGCTTTGCCCCCTCAATTTGTGCCCCGCTTTGCCCCCTCAATTTGTGCCCCGCTTTGCCCCCTCAATTTGTGCCCCGCTTTGCCCCCTCAATTTGTGCCCCACTTTGCTCCCCCCTTTGTGCCCCGCTTTGCCCTCCCCATTCTTGGTGTCCCGATTTGCTTCCCCCGCTTTGCCTCCCCTTTGCACCCCGCTTTGCCCTCTCTCTCTTTGCGCCCCGCTTTGCCCCGTCTCTCTCCCTTTGTGACCCGCTTTGCCTCGTCTCTCTCCCTTTGTGCCCCGCTTTGCCCCGTCTCTCTCACTTTGTGCCCCGCTTTGGCCCCCCAATTTGTTCCCCTCTTTGCCCCCAACTTGTGCCCTGATTTGCCCCCCCTTTGCGCCCTGCTTTGCCTGCCGCTTTGCCCCCCCCTTTCCTCCCCGCTTTGCTGCCCCTTCTTTGTGCCCCACTTTGCCCCCCCTTTGTGCCCCGCTGTGCCCCCACCCTCTGTGTGCCCCGCTCTGCCCCCGCCCTCTTCATGCCCCACTTTCCCTCCCCTTTGCTCTCTGCTTTGCCCCCCCCTTTGCACCCCACTTTGCCCCCCCTTTGCACCCCACCTTGTGCCCCCATCTCTCTCTTTGCACCTCGCTTTGCCCCGTCTCTCTCTCTGTGCACCCCGCTTTGCCCCCCCCTTTGTGCCTTGCTTTGTCCCCGCCTCTTTGTGCCCCGCTTTGCCCCCCGTGTTTGCACGACGCTTTGCCCCCATCACTCTTTGCGTCCTACTTTACCCTCCCTTTCCACCCCGATTTGTCCCCCCCATTGTGCCTCGCTTTGCCCCCCATCTGTCTTTGCACCCCGCTTTGCCCTCCCCTTTCTTGGTGCCCCACTTTCCCCACCCCTCTTTGCGCTGCACTTTGCCCCCCCTCTTCGTGCCACGCTTTGTCCCCCCCTTTGCGCCCCGCTTTGCCCCTGCCTCTCTTTGCACCCCGCTTTGCCCCATCTCTCTCCCTTTGCGCCCCACTTGCCCCGTCTCTCTCTCTTTGAGCCCCACTTTGCCCACCCCTCTCCCTTTGCGCCCCACTCTGACCCTGTCTCTCTCCCTTTGCGCACTGCTTTGCCCCATCTCTCTCTCTTTGTGCCCCGCTTTGTCCCCGTCTCTCTCTCTTTGTGTCCCGCTTTGCCCCCCTCTTTTCTCCCCGCTTTGCCACCCCCCTTTGCGCCCCACTTTGCCCCCCCCCTTTGCGCCTCGCTTTGCCCTCCCCCTCTTTGCACCCCGCTTTGGCCCCGTCTCTCTCTCATCGCGCCCCACTTTGACCCGTCTCTCTCTTTGCGCCCTGCTTTGCTCCCCTCTTTGTGCCCCGCTTTGCGCCCGTCTTTCTCTCATCACGCCCCGCTTTGCCCTGTCTCTCTTTGTGCCCCGCTTTGCCCCTTCTATCTTTGCGCCCGCATTGCCCCACCTCTTTGCTCGCTGCTTTGCCTCCACCACTTTGCTCCCCGCTTTGACCCCCCCCCTTTACGCCTCACTTTGCCCTCCCCCTCTTTGCACCCTGCTTTCCCCCCACCTCTTTGCACCCCGGTTTGGCCCCCCTTTTGTGCCCCGCTTTGGTCCCCCCTCTTTGCGCCCTGCTGTGGCTCCCCCCTCTTTGCACCCTGCTTTTCCCCGCCTCTCTTTTCACCCCACTTTGCCCCATCTCTCTCTCTGCGCCGCGCTTTGCCCCATCTCTCTCCCTTTGTGACCCGCTTTGCCCCATCCATCTCCCTTAGAACTCTGCTTTGCCCCGTCTCTCTTTGTGCCCCGCTTTGACCCACCCCTTTGCTCCCCGCTTTGCCCCCATCTCTCTTTGCACCCCGCTTTGCCCCCTTCTCTCTCTCTTTGCGCCCCGCTTTGCCTTGTCTCTCTTTTTGCGCCCTGCTTTGCTCCCGTCTCTCTCCCTTTGCACCACGCTTTGCACCATCTCTCTTTGTGCCCCGCTTTGCCCACCCCTCTTTGCGCCCCGCTTTGCCCCCCCTCTTTGCGCCCGGCTTTGCCCACCCCGATTTGCGCCCGGCTTTGCCCACCCCGATTTGCGCCCGGCTTTGCCCACCCCTGATTTGCGCCCTGATTTGCCCGCCCTTTTGCTCCCCGCTTTGCCTCCCCCTCTTTGCGCCTCGCTTTGCCTGCCATTTTGCCCCCCGCCTTTGCTCCCTGCTTTGCTGCCCCTTCTTTTTGCCCTGCTCTGCCCCTGCCCTCTTTGCGCCCCGCTTTTCCCCCCTTTGCTCCCTGCTTTGCCCCCCCTTTGCACCTCGTTTTTCCCCCCTCTTTGTGCCCCACTTTGTCCCCCCCTCTTTGCGCCCTGCTTTGCTTCCCCTCTTTGCGCCCCAATTTGCTTCCCCCGCTTTGACTCCGTGTCACTTTGTGCCCCGATTTGCCCCCCCTTTGTGCCCCACTTTGCCCTCTCTCTCTTTGCGCCCCGCTTTGCCCCCCCTCTTTGCGCCTTGCTTTGCCCCCATTTCATTGCGCCCCACTTTGCCCCCCCCTTTGCACCCTGCTTTCCCCCGTCTCTCTTCCTTTGCGCCCCGCTTTCCCCCATCTCTCTTCCTTTGTGCCCCACTTTGACCCATTTCTCTTTGAGCCCCACTTTGCCCCCCCTTTGCGCCCCACTTTGCCCCCATCTCCCTCCTTTTGTGCCCCGCTTTGCCCCTCCTCTTTGTGCCTTTCTTTGCCCCCCCTCTTTGTGCCCCGCTTTGCCCCCTCTTTGCACCCCGCTTTGCCCCACCATCGTTGTCCCCTGCTTTGCCTCCCCTCTCTTTGAGCCCCGCTTTGCCCCCCGTCTTTGCACCCCGCTTTGCCCCCGTCACTCTTTGCGCCCTACTTTGCCCTCCCTTTCCACCCCGATTTGCCCCCCCCATTGTGTCCCGCTTTGCCCTCCCCTTTCTTGGTGCCCCACTTTCCCCACCCCTCTTTGCGTTGCGTTTTGCCCCCCCATCTTCGTGCCCTGCTTTGCCCCCCCCTTTGCGCCCCGCTTTGCCCCGCCTCTCTCTTTGCGCCATGCTTTGCCCACCCCTCTCCCTTTGCGTCCCACTCTGACCCTGTCTCTCTCCTTCTGCGCACTGCTTTGCCTGTCTCTGTCTTTGAGCCTTGGTTTGCCCCCGTCTCTATCTCTTTGCGCCCCGCTTTGCACCCCTCTTTTCTCCCTGCTTTGCACCCCGCTTTGCCCCCTCTTTGCTCACTACTTTGCCCCCCCTTTGCATCCCGCTTTGCCCCCATCTCTTTGCGCCCCACTTTGTCCCCCCTTTTGCTGCCCGCTTTGCCCTTCTCTTTGTGCTTCACTTTGCCCCCACCTCTTTGCACCCCTCTTAGCCCCCCCTTGCGCCCTGCTTTGCCCCGTCTCTCTCTCTTTGCGCCCCGCTTTGCCCCGTCTCTGTCTTTGAGCTCCGCTTTGCCCCCGTGTCTCTCTCATTGCTCCCTGCTTTGCCCCCCCTTTTCTCCCCACTTTACCCAACCCTCTTTGCGTCCCACTTTGCCCCCCTCTTTGCTCCCTGCTTTGACCCCCCCCTTTGCATCTCGCTTTGCCCTCCTCCTCTTTGCACCCAGCTTTCCCCCCCCCCCACTTTGTACCCCGGTTTGGTCCCCCCTTTGTGCCCTGCTTTGGCTCCCCCCTTCTTTGCACCACACTTTGCTCCCCACTTTATGCCACGCTTTGCCCCCCCCCCTTGTGCCCGGCTTTGCCCCCATCTCTCTTTGCACCCCGCTTTGCCACCCCCTTGCACCTCGTTTTGCCCCGTCTCTCTTTGCACCCTGCTTTGCCCCCATCTCTCTCTCTTCTCCCCACTTTGCCCCCCTCTTTTCTCACCGCTTTGCCTCGACCTCTTTGCTCCCCGCTTTGACCCCCCCCTTTGCATCTTGCTTTGCCCTCCTCCTCTTTGCACCCAGCTTTCCCCCCCCCCCCTTGCACCCCGGTTTGCCCCCCCCTTTGTGCCCCACTTTGGCCCCCACCCTCATTGCGCCCTGCTTTGTCTCCATCTCTCTCCCTTTGTGCCCCACTTTGCCCCCGTCTCTCTTTGTGCTCCACTTTGCCCCGTCTCTCCTTGCACCCCACTTTGCCCCCCCTTTGCGCCCCACTTTGCCCCATCTCTCTCTCTTTGCGTTCCACTTTGCCCCTTCTCTCCCTCTTTGCGCCCCGCTTTGCCCCCTCTCTCTCTTTGTGCCCCGCTTTGCCCCCATCTCTCCTCTCCCCGTTTTTGCCCCCCGCTCTGTGCGCCCAGCTTTGCTCCCCCATTGTGCCCCGCTTTGCCCCCCTTGCGCCCCGCTTTGCCCCCGTCTCACTTTGCACCATGCTTTCCCCCCCTTTGCGCCCCGCTTTGCCCCCATCTATTTGCGCCCCCCTTTGCCCCCCCTTTGTTCTCCGCTTTGCCCCCTTCTCTTTGCGCTTCGCTTTGCCCCCTCCTCTTTGAGCCCCGCTTTGCCCCCATCTCTCTTTGCGCCCCACTTTGCCCCGCCTTGCGCCCTGCTTTGCCCCTGCCTCTCTCTATTTGTGCCCCACTTTGCCCATGCCTCTATTTGTGCCCCACTTTGCCCCGCCTTGCGCCCCACTTTGCCCCGTCTCTATTTGTGCCCCGCTTTGCCCTCGTCTCTCTCTCTTTGTGCCCCACTTTGCCCCATCTCTCTTTGTGCCCTGCTTTGCCCCCTCGTTTGCACCCCGCTTTGCCCCCCCCCTTTGTGCCCTCTTTGCTCCCCCCTTTGTGCCCCGCTTTGCCCTCCCCATTCTTGGTGCTCTGCTTTCTCCCCCCCTCTTTTTGCTTCGCTTTGGTCCCCCAACTTTGTGCCCCGCTTTGGCCCTCCCTCTTAGCGGCCACTTTGCCCCCCCCTTTGTGCCCCACTTTGCCCCTGCCTCTCTTTGTGCCCCACTTTGCCCCCGTCTCTCTTCCTCTGCACCCCGCTTTGCCTCTGTCTCTCTCTCTTTGTGCCCTGCTTTCTCCCGTCTCTCTCCCTTTGTGCCCTGCTTTGTCCCGTTTCTCTTTGTGCCCCGTGTTGCCTGCCCCTCTTTGTGCCATTCTTTGCCCCCCCTGTTTGTGCCCCGCTTTGCCCCCCCGATTTGCGCCCCCCATTGCCCACCCCTGATTTGCGCACCGCTTTGCCCACCCCTGATTTGCGCCCCGATTTGCCCCACCCTTTTGAGCCCTGCTTTGCCCCCATTTCTCTTTGCGCCCCGCTTTGCCCCCATCTCTCTCACTTTGTGCCCCGCTTTGTCACCCGCTCTTTGTGCCCTGCTTTGCCCCCCCTTTGCTCCCGCTTTGCACCCCCTTTTTGCTCCCCGCTTTGCACCCCCTTTTTGCTCCCCGCTTTGCACCCCCTTTTTGCTCCCCGCTTTGCCCCTCCTTTGCTCCCCGCTTTGCCTTCCCCTCTTTGTGCCCCGCTTTGCCTGCCGCTTTGCCCCCCACCTTTGCTCCCCGCTTTGCTGCCCCTTCTTTGTGCCCCACTTTGCCCCCCCTTTGCACCCCACTGTGCCCCCACCCTCTGTGTGCCCAGCTGTGCTCCCGCCCTCTTTCTGCCCCACTGTCCCCCCGCCCTCTTCGTGCCCCGCTCTGCCCCCACCCTCTTCGCGCCCCGCTTTTCCCCCCCTTTGCTCCCTGCTTTGCCCCCCCTTTGCACCTCATTTTTCCCCCTTCTTTGCGCCCCACTTTGTCCCCCCCTCTTTGCACCCTGCCTTTCCTCCCCTCTTTGTGCCCCGATTTGTTTCCCCCACTTTGCCTCCGTGTCTCTTTGCACCCTGCTTTGACTCGTGCCTCTCTCTCTTTGCGCCCCGCTTTGACCTGTCTGACTTTGTGCCCCGCTTTGCCCCCCTCTTTTCTCCCTGCTTTGCCCCATTTCATTGCGCCCCACTTTGCCCCCCCTTTGCGCCCCGCTTTGCCCCGTCTCTCTCTCTTTGTGCCCCACTTTCCCGTCTCTCTCCCTTTGTGCCCCGCTTTGACCCGTTTCTCTTTGTGCCCCACTTTGTCTCCCCCCTTTGCATCCCGCTTTGCTCCCCCCTCTTTGAGCCCCACTTTGCCCCCCCCTTTACGCCCCACTATGCCCCATCTCTCTCCCTTTGTGCCCTGCTTTGACCCCTCTCTCTTTGAGCCCCACTTTGCCCCCCTCTTTGCGCCCCGCTTTGCCCCATCTCTTTCTCTTTGCGACCCCTTTGCCCAACCCTTTGTGCTTTGCTTTGCCCCATCTCTCTTTGTGCCCCGTTTTTGCCTCGTCTCTCTTTGCGCCCCACTTTGACCCCGTCTCCTTACGCCCTGCTTTGCTCCCCCCTCTTTGCGCCCCGCTTTGCCCCCCATCTTTTTGAGCCCTGCTTTGCCCCCCCTTTTCTCCACACTTTGACCCCCTTGCTCCCCAATTTGCCCCCGCACTTTGCTCCCCGCATTGCCCTCCCTTTGCTCCCCGCATTGCCCCCCCTTTGTGCCCCGCGTTGCCCCCCGCTTTGTACACCGCTTTGCCCCCATCTCTCTCCCTTTGCGCCCCGCTTTGCCCCCTCTCTCTTTGAGCCCCACTTTGCCCACCCCTTTGTGCCTTGCTTTGCCCCCCCTCTTTGTGCCTTGCTTTGCCCCCCGTCTTTGCACGCCACTTTGCCCCTGCCACTCTTTGTGCCCTACTTTGCCTTCCCTTTCCACCCCGATTTGCCCCCCCCCGTTGTGCCCTGCTTTGCCCCCCCTTTGCACCTTGCTTTGCCCTCTTCCTCTTTGCACCCCGCTTTGGCCCCCCTCTTAGCGCCCCGCTTTGCCCCCGTCTCTCTCTCTTTGCGCCCCGCTTTGCCCACCTCTTTTCTCCCTGCTTTGCCCCCCCGTTTGCGCCCCGCTTTGCCCCCCTCTTTGCTCGCTACTTTGCCCCCCCTTTGCGCCCCGCTTTGCCCCCTCTTTGCAACTCGCTTTGCCCTCCCCCTCTTTGCACCCCGCTTTGGCCCCCCTCTTAGAGCCCCGCTTTGCCCCCGTCTCTCTCTCATCATGCCCCACTTTGACCCATCTCTCTCTCTCTTTGCACCCCGCTTTGCTCCCATCTCTCTCTCTTTGTGCCCCGCTTTGCCTGTCTTTCTCTCATCACGCCCCGCTTTGACCCGTCTCTCTCTTTGCACTCCGCTTTGCCCCTTCTGTCTTTGCACCCCGCATTGCCCCACCTCTTTGCACCCTGCTTTGCCCCCCCTCTTTGAGCCCTGCTATGCCCCCCCTTTGCACACCAATTTGCCTCCCTCTTTGTGCCCCACTTTGCCCTCTCTCTGCGCACCACTTTCCCCCCCCTTTGCACCCCACTTTGGCACCCCCTCTTTGCGCCCCGCTTTGCCGCCTCCCCAGTTTGCGCCTTGATTTGCCACCCCCTTTGCGGACCGCTTTGACCCCCCTTTACGCCATGGTTTCCCCCCGCTTTGCTCGCCGCTTTGCCCCCCCTTTGCTCCCCGCTTTACCCCCCATCTCTCTTTGAGCCCTGCTTTGCCCCATCTCTCTTTGCGCCCCACTTTGCCCCATCTCTCTTTGCACCCCGCTTTGCCCCCACCCACTTCGCGCCCTGCTTTGCTCCTCTCTCTGCACCCCGCTGTGCACCCCCCCTTGGTGCCTCGTTTTTCCCCACCTTCTTTGTGCCCCGCTTTGTCCCCCACCTTTGTGACCCCCTTTGCCCCCGTCTGTCTTTGCGCCCTGCTTTGCCCCCCCCTTTGCGCCCCGCTTTGCCCCGTCTCTCTCTCTCTTTGCACCCCGCTTTGCCCCCGACTCTCTCTCTTTGTGCCCCTCTTTGACCCCGTCTCCTTGCGCCCCACTTTTCTCCCCCCTCTTTGCGCCCCGCTTTGCCCCCCATCTCTTTGGGCCCTGCTTTGCCCCCCCTTTTCTTCATACTTTGCCCCCCTTTGCTCCCCAATTTGCCCCCCCTTTGCTCCCCGCGTTGCCCCCCCTTTGATCCCCATGTTGCCCCCCTTTGATCCCCGCATTGCCCTGCCCTTTGTGCCCCGCTTTGCACCCCGCTTTGCCCCCGTCTCTCTCTTTGCGCCCCGCTTTGACCCGTCTCTCTGACTTTGTGCCCCGCTTTGCCCCCCCTTTTCGCCTTGCTTTGCCCCCATTTCATTGTGCCCCACTTTGCCCCCCCCTTTGCACCCCGCTATGCCCTGTCTCTCTCTCTTTGTGCCCCGCTTTGCCTCCCCCTTTGCATCCCGCTTTGCTCCCCCCTCTTTGAGCCCCACTTTGCCCCCCCTTTACGCCCCACTTTGCCCCATCTCTCTCCCTTTGTGCCCCGCTTTGACCCCTCTCTCTTTGCGCCCCACTTTGCCCCGTCTCTTTCTCTTTGCGACCCCTTTGCCCACCCCTTTGTGCCTTGCTTTGCCCCCCTCTTTGTGCCCTGCTTTGTCCCCCGCTTTGCCCCACCATCATTGCCCCCTGCTTTGCCCCCCCTCTCTTTGAGCCCCGCTTTGCCCCTGTCTTTGCACCCCGCTTTACCCCCGTCACTCTTTGTGCCCTACTTTGCCCTCCCTTTCCACCCCTATTTGCCCCCCCCCGTTGTGCCCTGCTTTGCCCCCCGTCTGCCTTTGTGCCCCTCTTTGCCCTCCCCTTTCTTGGTCCCCACTTTCCCCACCCCTGTTTGCGTTGCACTTTGTCCCCCCCTTTGTGCCACGCTTGCCCCCCCCTTTGCGCCCCACTTTGCACCCCGCTTTGCCCCATTCTCTCTTCGAGCCCCACTTTGCCCCGTCTCTCTCTCTTTGCACTGCACTTTGCCCCCTCTCTCTCTCACTGCGCCCCATTTTGCCCCCTTCTCTCTCTTTGCGCCCCGCTTTGCCCCGTCTCTCTCCCTATGTGCCCCGCTTTGCCCCATCTCTCTTTGTGCCCCGCTTTGCCCCGTCACTCATTGCGCCCCATTTTGACCCTGTCTCCTTGCGCCCTGCTTTGCTCCCCCCTCTTTGCGCCCTGCTTTGCCCCCCGTCTTTTTGAGTTCTGCTTTGCCCCCCCTTTTCTCCACGCTTTGACCCCCCTTGCTCCCCAATTTGCCCCCGCACTTTGCTCCCCGCATTGCCCTCCCTTTGCTCCCCGCATTGCCCTCCCTTTGCTCCCCACATTGCCCCCCCTTTGTGCCCCGCGTTGCCCCCCGCTTTGTACACCGCTTTGCCCCCATCTCTCTCCCTTTGCGCCCCGCTTTGCCCCCTCTCTGAGCCCCACTTTGCCCCCCTTTGTGCCTTGCTTTGCCCCCCCTCTTTGTGCCCTACTTTGCCCCCCTCTTTGCACCCCGCTTTGCCCCACCATCGTTGCCCCCCGCTTTGCCTCCCTTCTTTGAGCCCCGCTTTGCCCCCCATCTTTGCACCCCACTTTGCCCCCGCCACTCTTTGTGCCCTACTTTGCCTTCCCTTTCCACCCCAATTTGCCCCCCCCGTTGTGCCCTGCTTTGCCCCCCCCTTTGCACCTTGCTTTGCCCTCTTCCTCTTTGCACCCCGCTTTGGCCCCCCTCTTAGCGCCCCGCTTTGCCCCCATCTCTCTCTCTTTGCGCCCCACTTTGCCCACCTCTTTTCTCCCTGCTTTGCACCCCCCGTTTGCACCTCGCTTTGCCCCCCTCTTTGCTCGCTACTTTGCCCCTCTTTTGCACCCCGCTTTGCCCCCCCTTTGCACCTTGCTTTGACCTCCTCCTCTTTGCACCCCGCTTTGGCCCCCCTCTTAGCGCCCCGCTTTGCCCCCGTCTCTCTCTCATCGTGCCCCAATTTGACCCATCTCTCTCTCTTTGCACCCCGCTTTGCTCCCGTCTCTCTCTCTCTTTGTGCCCCGCTTTGCCCGTCTTTCTCTCATCACGCCCTGCTTTGACCCGTCTCTCTCTCCTTGCACCCCGCTTTGCCCCTTCTATCTTTGTACCCCGCATTGCCCCACCTCTTTGCACCCCCCTTTGCACCCCGATTTGCCTCCCTCTTTGTGCCCCACTTTGCACCCCGCTTTGCCCCGTCTCTCTCTCTTTGCGCCCCGCTTTGCCCCCGTCTCTTTTTGCGTCCCACTTTGCTCCCGTCTCTCTTTGAGCCCCACTTTGACCTCTCTCCCTTTGCGCCCCGCTTTGCCCTCCCCTCTTTACGCCCCACATTGCCACTCCCATTTGCGCCTCGCTTTGCCTCCCCTCTTTGCGTGCCGCTTTGCCCCGTCTCTCTCCCTTTGTGCCCTGCTTTGACCTGTTTCTCTTTGTGCCCCGCTTTGCCCCCTCTTTGCACGCCGCTTAGCCCCCATCACTCTTTGTGCCCTACTTTGCCCTCCCTTTCCACCCCGATTTGCCCCCCCATTGTGCCCCGCTTTGCCCCCCGTCTGTCTTTGTGCCCCGCTTTGCCCTCCCCTTTCTTGGTGCCCCACTTTCCCCACCTCTCTTTACGCTGCGCTTTGCCCCCCCCCTTGTGCCATGCTTTGCCCCCCCTTTGCGCCCCACTTTGCCCGCTCGTGCTTTGCACCCAGCTTTGCCCCTGCCTCTCTTTGCACCCCGCTTTGCCCCATCTGTCTCCCTTTGCACCCCGCTTTGCCCTGTCTCTCTTTGCACCACGCTTTGCCCCCGTCTCTCTCTCTTTGAGCCTCACTTTGTCCACCCCTCTCCCTTTGCGCCTCACTTTGACCCTGTCTCTCTCCCTCTGTGCACTCTTTGCCTGTCTCTGTCTTTGAGCCCCTCTTTGCCCCCGTCTCTCTCTCTTTGCACCCCGCTTTGCCTTCATATCTCTCTATTTGCACCCCGTTTTGCCCCCGTCTCTCTCTCTCTTTGTGCCCCGCTTTGCTCCCGTCTCACTTTGCGCCCCACTTTGCCCCCCCTTTGCTCCCCGCTTTGCCCCCTCCTCTTTGTGCTTCGCTTTGCCCCCCCTTGTGCCCTGCTTTGCCCCGTCTCTCTTTGCGCCCCGCTTTGCCCCCATCTCTCTCTCTTTGCTCCCCCCTTTGCCTCGACCTCTTTGCTCCCCGCTTAGACCCTCCCATTTGCACCTCGCTTTGCCCTCCTCCTGCGCCCAGTTTTCCCTCCCCCTTTGCACCCCGGTTTGGTCCCCCCTTTGCGCCCCTCTTTGCCCCCCCTTGCGCCCCGCTTTGCCCCGTCTCTCTCTTGCGCCCTGCTTTGCCTCCATCTCTCTGTCTTTGAGCCCCGCTTTGCCCCCGTCTCTCTCTCTTTGCACCCCGCTTTGCCTTCATATCTCTCTATTTGCACCCCGTTTTGCCCCCGTCTCTCTCTCTCTTTGTGCCCTGCTTTGCCCCCTCTTTGCTCGCTACTTCCCCCCCATTGCGCCCCGCTTTGCCCCGTCTCACTTTGTGGCCCCCTTTGCCCCCCCATTTGCTCCCCACTTTGCCCCCTTCTTTTTGCGCTTTGCTTTGCCCCCTCCTCTTTGCACCCAGCTTAGCCCCCCCTTGTGCCTTGCTTTGCCCCTGTCTCTCTTTGTGCCCCGCTTTGCCCCCATCTCTCTCTCTTTGAGCCCCGCTTTGCCCCCGTCTCTCTTTGCTCCCCGCTTTGCCCCCCCTCATTTCTCCCCACTTTGCCCAACCCTCTTTGCGTCCCACTTTGCCCCCCTTTGCTCGCCGCTTTGCCTTGACCTCTTTGCTCCCTGCTCTGACCCCCCCCTTTGCATCTCGCTTTGCCCTCCTCCTCTTTGCACCCAGCTTTCCCTCCCCCCTTGCACCCCAGTTTGGCCCCTCCTTTGTGCCCTGCTTTGGCTCCCCCCTCTTTGCGCCACACTTTGCCCCCCCCTTTGTGCCATGCTTTGCCCCCCCCCTTGTGCCCCGCTTTGCCCCCCCCTTTGTGTCCTGCTTTGCCCCCATCTCTCTCTCTTTGTGCCACGCTTTGCCCCTGTCTCTCTTTGCACCCTGCTTTGCCCCCCCTTTGCGTCCCTCTTTGCCTCCACTTTGCTCCCATCTTTCTCCCCCCTCTTTGCACCCTGCTTTGTCCCCCCCTCTTTGCACCCCTTATTGTCCCCTCCCTTTGCTCCTCGCTTTGCCCCCCCCCTCTTGGTGCCCCGCTTTGGCCCCCCCATCTTTGTGCCCTGCTCTGGCCCCCCCCCTCTTTGCACCCCGCTTTGCCCCCCTCTCTTTGCACCCCGCTTTGCCCCCTCTCTTTGCACCCTGCTTTGACCCACTCCTTTGCTCCTCGCTTTACCCCCATCTCTCTTTGAGCCCTGCTTTGCTCCCG
Source organism: Pogoniulus pusillus (assembly GCF_015220805.1). Lineage (NCBI taxonomy): Eukaryota > Metazoa > Chordata > Aves > Piciformes > Lybiidae > Pogoniulus > Pogoniulus pusillus. Next base: position 237,406 of record NW_026974725.1, read on the forward strand.
TCTCTCTTTGTGCTCCGCTTTGCCCCCTCTCTTTGCACCCTGCTTTGCCCCTGTCTCTCTTTGCGCCCTGCTTTGCCCCGTCTCTCTTTGCGCCCTGCTTTGCCTCCATTTGCGCCCCGCTTTGCCCCCCCCTTTGTGCCCCGCTTTGCCCCCCCCTTTGCACACCACTTTGCCCCCCGTTTGCGCCCCACTTTGCCCCTGCCTCTTTGCGCCTTGCTTTGCCCATCGTTCTTTCTTTGCACCCCGCTTTGCCCCCGTCTTTCTCCCTTTGTGCCCTGCTTTGCCCCCATCTCTCTTTGTGCTCCACTTTGCCCTGTCTCTCTTTGCATCCTGCTTTGCCCCACCCTCGTGCATTCCGCTTTGCCCCACCCTTGTTGCACCCCGCTTTGCCCCCCCTTGCGCCCCGCTTTGCCCCGTCTCTCTTTGCACCCCGCTTTGCCTCCATCTCTCTCTCTTTGCATGCCACTTTGCCTCCATCTCTCTCCCTTTGCACCCTGTTTTTCCCCATCTCTCTCTCTTTGTGCCCCACTTTGCCCCCATCTCTCTCTCTTTGCTCCCCGCTTTGCCTCCCCCTCTTTTCTCCCCGCTTTGCCTCCCCCTCTTTGCTCGCCGCTTTGCCTCGACCTCTTTGCTCTCTGCTTTGACCCTCCCATTTGCACCTCATTTTGCCCTCCTCCTCTTTGCGCCCAGCTTTCCCCCCCCCTCTTTGCACCCCGGTTTGGCCCCCCCTTCTTTGTGCCACACTTTGCCCTCCACTTTGTGCCACGCTTTGCCCCCCCTTTGTGCCACGCTTTGCCCCCCCTTTTGCGCCCCGCTTTGCCCCCCCCTCTTTGCCCCATGCTTTGCCCCACTGTCTCTTTGCGCCACGCTTTGCCCCATCTCTGATAATGTGCAGGACAGGATAGTAGACTCAATTGTAACGCAGGAGTTTGCCAGAGCATTTGCTCCAAGTCAGTCCTTTTGATAGGGAGAAATATGGTGTTCGGCTCTGTGCCACTAATCTGCAGTATACGACGTCTTCCTCGAATTATCAACTCTGCCAAATTCTCAACTTTTTGTTGAATCGTTGTCTTTGGTTGTAAGGGCGTAAAAATCCATTCCAGGATCCTTAGACTCTCCCTCTTTTTGTTTTTGCTCTGGCAAACTGCGCCCATGAGGGTATGGGTTGATGGTAGAATAAGCAGGTCTATAGGTTCTCGTGGGTCTAGGCGACTGACCCATCTTTGGGCAATTTGATCTGATAGTTTATCAATGATGGCTTTCTGGTCTGAAGACAGATGCACTGTAGCTGCAGGGTCACGGCCCTGAAGCAAAGGCCTAAGTTTTTCCAAGTCTTCTGAAGAAAATCCAATAACTGGTTGGAGCCATTGTAAGTCACCCATTAGTTTTTGTGCATCTGTAAGTGTCGTAATGTTTGTGTGTAGAGTGAGCTTTTGTGGCCGGATTTGTGAATCTGAAATCTTCCATCCGAGGTACAAATAAGGCGATATTCTTTGAACTTTATTCGGGGCAATTTGTAATCCATGTTTGCTCATTGCTGCTGCAATTTGTGATAATTGTCTTTCACTAAATGGAGCTTCTTGACAAAAAAGATAAATAGAAGTAGTCGGCCACTGTACTCGCAGTGGTCGCAATGCATTGTCCACATAAAGCTGGCAGATTGTGGGGCTGTTCTTCATGCCTTGAGGTAACACAGTCCATTGGTAACGGTTCGCTGGTGCCTGCCTATTCAGTGATGGCAGGGTAAAGGCAAAACGTTGACAATCATCCGGGTGTAGTGGAATAGTAAAAAAACAGTCCTTTAGGTCTATGATCAATAAGTGCCATTTTTCAGGCAGCATAGCAGGAGTTGGCAAGCCAGGCTGTAGTGCTCCCATCGCTTGCATCTGGTCGTTGATTGCTCGAAGATCATGGAGCAGTCGAAACTTGCCTGATTTCTTTGGAATGACAAAAATAGGTGTATTCCATGGGCTAGTGGAAGGAATCAAATGTCCTGCTGCCAGTTGTTCTTGGACCAATTCGTGTGCCTTTTGCAGCCTCTCTGCTTTAAGCGGCCACTGCTCCACCCATATCGGTTTGTCTGTTAGCCAATTTAGTCGAATGGGGAAAGGCTGCTTCTCAGTGGCCGCTAATAAAAACAACGCTCGTTTGTAATGACCAGTCCAAGCTGAGAGAGAGCATCTCTCCCTATTAGTCCGTTGACACCACTGGGTAGAGGCATTACAGTCACATAGAGGTTGGCAGTTCGGTTATCAACGGTGAGCTGCAGACGTTGAGTGGATCGTCGTACTTCGGCTGTACCACCCACCCCTTCAACCCCTTTTACGCAGGGTTGAGTGGTCCAGTGTGTAGGCCATTGATTTCTGTCAACAATGGTAATGTCTGCACCTGTATCCACAAGCATCGGCAATTGTAATCCATCAGGTCCATTTGATAAGTTCGCTGTCACCACAGGTCTTTGTCCCAGTTGTAACGTTAATAGTGCCATACCTCCAGTCGATCCAAATCCCCTTTCTCCTCGATGTTGTGGTGAGAGAGGAGTTACTGATTGTAGCAGGCATGGAATTGGGACGAGCTGAGCAATCTTGCTCTCTTTAGGAATATGTATTGGTGGAAAGTCCGTTTGAACCATAATTTGGATAGTTCCTTCAAAGTCCGAATCAATAACTCCAGGCAAAACAAACAGTCCTCTTATGGATGCTGATGATCTCCCCGGAAGTATACCCCCGCAGGCTTGGCCGTTAATAGTCACTGGCCCCTTTAAGGTGGACGGAATCTTTTGGGGCTTATTGTCGATTAAGGTGGTTTCTACTGCTGTTGCCAGGTCCACGCCGAGGCTTCCCCTGGTGGCTGGCTGTAGGTTACGGGAGCAGCCATTTGTGTTGGCGCGCGGTTGCTCCTCGTGCTCCTCCCCCCGTTTCCCGATCGCCGGCAGGCAGCCGCCGAGTGGTTTTTCACACCGCATTTGCTACAGCGTATGCTGGACAGTGGGCATTGAGAGCGAAGGTGACCTATCTTCCCGCAGTGAAAACATCTCATTCGGCTCACAGAATAGTGTGCTCCTCCTGCCGATCCAATCGGGGCTAAAGCTGCTAATGCCTGTGCCTGTTGTTCAACAATCTTTTCTAGCGGGTGCCTAGTGCTGTCCGGTGCGGGAGAGGCTGCAACATAAGCCCTAGGTTCTAGGGGTGTGGTTTCCGCTCGCTGCGCTCTTTCTAACATTTGTGCTACTGTGGCATCCCGAGGCAGAGTTACTAATATACCCCGGGTTTTAGCATTTGCATTATCAAAGGCAAGTTGTTGTAGAAGGGTGTACTTCATGTATTCTGGCAAATCAGAATTGCTCAACGCCTCATGAAGCCGGTCGTAAAAGGAGCCAAAAGGCTCATTCTCCTTTTGTTTAACCGACGTATAAGACGGAGCAATCGGGGCTGCTTTTACTCCCCCCAGCGCTACCTGAGCTAACCTCATGCTCTCTCTTAGTATTTCCGGGGCCATATTAAGCTGAGCATCCACCCCAGCCCATTGACCTTCGCCTCTCAGCTGGCTAACGCTGACTCCCAGCAGAGGGTCACCTTCCGCCCGCGGCAGTGAAGCAGAGCCCTGACACAATGCTTCCATTTCAGTGTTAAACTGCATCTGTTGCGAGGGGGTTAGTATCATTCTCAGCACCTGTTTCCAATCCTCTTGTGCTAGCGTCCCTGAGGCAGAGAAAATGTACTGTAGCATCTGCCGAGCAGGGTCACTGTGGAGTCCATATTTAGATACTGTCTCTCTAAGCTGGGCTAACAGTTTCCAATCAAATGCCTGATGCTCCCCAATAATCGTCTCATCTGCTCGGTTATCATAAACTACTGGACATACTTTAGATAACATACTTGCAGCCTCTGTGTCCCCATCTGATAAGGCCTCCCTAGCTATCTTTCCCCACGGCTGCCGCCTGGGAGGTGGTAGTCGCGAGCCGGACCTCTCAGCTTTCTTGCCTGCATTGTTAACTCCTTCCTTGCTCGGGGCACTCCCTTCAGCCTCCTGCTGACTGACTGCAAGGGCTCGCTGTCTCGAACTTTTTCTCTTAGCTAAACGCTGTATTATTCGCTGTGCTGCCTCATACAAGGTATCATCATCGCTATCAGCCTCAGGTTCGCTCGATTCTGAACTGGAGGACTCGGATGGTGGCACAGAGGTCTGTACCGCGGTCTCAGTAACGGCTGGATTCTCAGAAGCAGAGCGCGGCAGAGTGGGCTCGCTCTCTCCCTCGTCTTTGCTGGATTCTGACGAAACCTTCCCCAAGTCCCCCATGTCCTTCACTGGTAATGCTGCCAGAGATGAGGAGAACTTGGGAAACTTTATAGACCAAGAGCGTCCCGTACTGGTCTTTTCCAAGCGCCGCTGTGCATCAGTGGCTGTGGGACTGACTACGACAGGAAGACCGAGCCCTGGCGGTCCAGGTGCGAGAGCATTAAACACAGAGGACGCCTTTTGTCCCCCGTCTTGCTTCTCGCCGGAGAGTTTAGTGGTAGCCACCGCCGCCACATCCTTCTCCAGTTTATACTTTTTTATAGCATTAACAGTCTCTCGCCAAGGCACTTGAAGCTTCTTAGCTGCTGGATCCCCGTCTATTACTGCATCCCACAGTTCACTGCCGAACGCCCTCCATTCTGCTTCATCAAAATATGACTCGGGGGTTTTAAAGAAACCCTTAGCATAGCCATATGCACAAAGTCCTGGCAAATACTTGGTATTAAAATTCACTTTGCGCTTTTCAAGAAAGCAAGATAGCAAGGAAAGGGCTACCTCTTTACCCATGCCGCGGTGTCCCGCTTGCCCTCCTTGCAGCGACGAAGGCTGGCTCTCTTGTCGTCAGCCTCAGGCCCACCTAATTGGTCGGCCACCCCGTCCTAGCTTTGTCCTGCTAGCGGGCGTCGCTCTCCTCCGACGGCCCGCTCCGCCGGCCTGTCCTCCTCCGTGTTTCCTAGGGTCCCCCCAAATCGGGGTCCCTGTTCCGGGCGCCAATCTGCGGTGAGGCAGATCTCGCGGAGAAGGGCTAATCTCAAATATGCAAGGACACCGCACAATCCAATGTGGATCAAAAGCGAGTGACAACTTTATTTAGTAGACGTGCACTTATATGTGTTACAGATAATATATGCATACATGTAAAGAGCTAAATGGCTGAATCTCTAAATACCCCATTTGCATGGTGCACCTACTTGCTACGTGCAGCTGCAAGCAGCAAACTACTTCTTATCTTATTCAGAGTTAGCTGTATCCTGCTCTGCTTGAGTTGTCCGCCAACTCATCAAGGACAGCGCCTCCCTAGCTAGCTATATTAAATGCTGCCTTTGTTTATTCAATATGTCTTTGTTTCTTCAATGTAGCCTTTGTTTCAGTGTAGCCTAGCACAGCCTTAATTTAGTTCCATATACTCATCCTGCTTGCCCACCTCTAAGTCATGTCCATTTTCCTTTAGCCATTCTGCAACAGGAGCTCTCTTCCAGCCTGCTTGATTCCATGATTCTAAGGAGATCTCCCATGTCCCACCCTAGCTGGAAAGCATCTCCCATGCGCCAGTCTGGTTGGATGCTCTCTCGATGAGACTTCGGGGTTTGATTTGTTCGATTTCTCACCTGGCTTTTAGCCAAATCTCTCCCTGGTCAGATTTGGTGCCATTTGTTTGTTTTGCACTCCTTCTTCTACCCCCGCAGCACCTGAAGTCAATTGAAGTCTCCTCCCACCCCAGCTGTGGCCACTTTGCCCTCCCTGCTCAGTGCCCTTTATAAGCACTGCAGGAGGAGCCCAGCCCTGCCCGACATCCCAGGTGAGTGTGCACGGGTGAGCACCGGGTGCATGGTGGAGGGTTGCAAAGGCCGGGGGGCCTTTGAAGACGGCGGGCGGCGGCGGGACAACGAGGCCGCCCTAAGCCCCCCCGCCGCGGCCGCTCGCTCCGCGCCCCCCCCCCCCTCCGCCGCCGCCGCCGCTCGCTCCGCGCCCCCCCCACCTCCGCCGCCGCCGCCGCTCGCTCCGCGCCCCCCCCCCTCCGCCGCCGCCGCTCGCTCCGCGCCCCCCCCCTCCGCCGCCGCCGCTCGCTCCGCGCCCCCCCCCCTCCGCCGCCGCCGCTCGCTCCGCGCCCTCCCCCTCCGCCGCCGCCGCTCGCTCCGCGCCCTCCCCTCCGCCGCCGCCGCTCGCTCCGCGCCCCCCCCTCCGCCGCCGCCGCCGCTCGCTCCGCGCCCCCCCCTCCTCCGCCGCCGCCGCTCGCTCCGCGCCCCCCCCCTCCGCCGCCGCCGCTCGCTCCGCGCCCCCCCCTCCGCCGCCGCCGCTCGCTCCGCGCCCCCCCCCCTCCGCCGCCGCCGCTCGCTCCGCGCCCCCCCCACCTCCGCCGCCGCCGCTCGTTCCGCGCCCCCCCCACCTCCGCCGCCGCCGCTCGCTCCGCGCCCCCCCCCTCCGCCGCCGCCGCTCGCTCCGCGCCCCCCCCCTCCGCCGCCGCCGCTCGCTCCGCGCCCCCCCCTCCGCCGCCGCCGCTCGCTCCGCGCCCCCCCCCCTCCGCCGCCGCCGCTCGCTCCGCGCCCCCCCCCCCCCGCCGCCGCCGCCGCTCGCTCCGCGCCCCCCCCCCCCCGCCGCCGCCGCTCGCTCCGCGCCCCCCCCCCCGCCGCCGCCGCCGCTCGCTCCGCGCCCCCCCCCGCCGCCGCCGCCGCCGCTCGCTCCGCGCCCCCCCCCGCCGCCGCCGCCGCCGCTCGCTCCGCGCCCCCCCCCGCCGCCGCCGCCGCCGCTCGCTCCGCGCCCCCCCTCTGCCGTGCTTGGGAGAAGCTGTGTGCGAGCACGTGGTGTGAGCTTGCAGGCCATGAGGAGCCTGTCCGTGTCTGCAGGCGTGTGCAAGCAGCTGTAGAAGTCTGTCCCGGTCTGCAGATGTCTGCAGGGGTCTTCTAAAAGGTCTGGAGGCTTTTCTGAGTCTGCAGAGCTGTGCGGGGGTCTGGAGGGCTCCCTGGAAGTCTCTGGAGTTCTCTGGGTGTCTGGAGGTCGTTAGGGGTTTTTAGAGGTGTCTGTGGTGCTGCAGGTGTCTCAAAAGGCTGTAAAGGTCTTGAAGTGCCTTGCAAAGGTCTCGAGGTGTCTGTAGAGGTCTTTAGAGGTCTGCAGGGGCCTCTTAAAGATATGTAGGAGTCTGCAGGGGTCTATTGACAGGTTGGGTGGGGTCCCTAGAGCTCTCTAGGAGACTGGAGTGGTCTGTAGGTTTCTGTAGGGGTTTGCAAGTTTCTGTAGCATTCAGTAGGTGTCTGGAGGTTTCTGTTAGGGGTCCGCAGGTGTGTGCAGGCATCATTTAAGGCTCTGGAGGGGTCTATAGATGTGTGCAGGGGTCTGTTAAATATCTGGAGGGGTCTGAAGGGGACTGGGGAGCTCTGTAGGGGTCTGTATGTGTTTGCAGGCAGCTGCAGGGGTCCGTAGATGCCTGTAGGGATTTGCAGGGGTCTTAGTTGTCTGCAGGGGTGGGTCGAGGTTTTAAATCGTTGCTGTAAATAGCATTTATGGCTTTAGAAGCCTCCTTGCAATTATAATTTAGATTGTGGGAAATTTTATTTTTTGTTAAAATAGAAAGTATTTACCCATGTTTATTAAATTTATTTTGTAGGATGTTGTGGGTGTTCTTTTCTCTTTTACAGAGAATGAAGATTATGGAGGGGAAACTGAGGTGACTTCAGAGCAGAGAAGTGATATTTTGGAGGAAAAAGCTGAACAGGTCTATTGGGAAGGAAGCAAAAACTCTGGAGGAAAAATCTGAGGTAAACAAGAGGACACAAGTGACATTTTATAGGGGAAAAAAGTGAGTTAGTCTCTAGGGGATAAAAATGAAGACTGTAGGAGGGAAAAGCTGAGGTGATTGGGTGGAACAGAGCTGACATGATGCATGAAAAAACTTAGGGTAACCCATAGGGGAGACCATGACCATTTTGGAGAGAAATCCTGAGGTAGGTGAGGGTATGTGGGTAACATATTAAAAGAGAGACCTAAGGTAGTGTCTGTGAAACAAGATACTCTTGTGTCACCAGAGTTATAGTCAGAGGCGAGTCCCTTTGGCCAGAGTACCTTGCTCACCTCCCATTTTCCAGCCCGATGCGGATCCTCTTTGCGATGTGTCTTGCTTCGCGATTCCATGCCACGCCTCTTCCACCATCAGTGTCAGCTGCTGCTGAGGAAGAAGGATAGACTTAGGCTTCAGTAGCACCTCCTCCTCCATGCCCGAGGAAAACAGGGACCTCCCCAGAGGCACCACCCCTAGTCCGAGTGCCTTTGCGCTCAGCTAGCAGCCCGTGTGGGGTGCCCGCGTCCTTAGCGGGGTGCGGGTGTAGATGGCCCTAAACTGGAGAGAAGGAGCCTCCGTAGGCCCCTGGGACCAGGGTTGCCCTGCCGGTCGGCGCCCGCTCAGTGCCCTGGCGTCCCAGGCGCTTTTTGATGCCAGCAGCGAGTGCAGCGCGCCGTAAGCAGGATCGTGTAGCCTCCGCGGCGGCTGCTTTGCGTGCCCAGCTGGATTTGTGCGGGGTTCCCGCCTCGCAGCCCGTCTCCAGTCCTGACCGGGAGTGTGCCGTGCGCCGCTTGGGTGAGACAAGGCAAAGTGGGAGGGCTTTGCGGCGCTGGGGCTGCCTGCGGGTGGGAAGCTGGCCGGGTGGTGCCCCTGGGGAGGTGCCCGTTTCCCACGTGTGCGGAGGGGGAGGCGCCAGTGAGGCCTAAGCCTGCCCTTGCTCGGCGGTTGCTGGAGCCGACAGCGGAAGAGGCACGACAGAGAACGGCGAGGTAAAGGACGTTGAGAAGAGGCGGGCCGTCGGTCTGGAGAAGAGGAGACGGGCGAGGCGCTCTGGGCAAAGGGAGCCGCTCCTGACCGAAGGTGTGGTAAGTCGAGAGCTTTGCCGTCACCTCGAGTGTGGCCTGTGTGGCTTTGCGCTGGACAACCTCCACGTAAGTAGGACTCGGTCTTTGCTTGTGCCGTCGTTTGCCTTTTGGCGGTTTGGTCCTTTGGCTGCCCGGAGCCCGGCTGCCCTGTAAGGAAGGCGCGAGGCGGTGTCTCCACGCCCGTTGGGGAAAGGGATCAACCTGGTCCCCGAGCCCCCCCTGTAAGCGGGGTCCTTTCCGCAGCCCCGGCAGCTTGTCAGCTGTGGGCTGCCTGTGCAGCGTGACCCCCTGTACTCGGGGCGTGTCGCGGCTTTTGTCCTTTGGCCGCCCCTGAGGGCCTTTGGTGTCCCGAGGCTTCCCTGAGCTCGGCAGAGTCTGGTGCGGCCAAGTCTGACCCTCTTCTCTCCTGCTGCGGGGTAAGGATGACTGTCCCATCGGTGGCTGCCCAGAGCTTGCTCCCTCTCCTGGGAAGAGATGTGCGTATGGCCCCCTCCCTTGCCTCTGTGTGTGTGTGCTTGTGTGCCTGAGCGTGCTTGTGGTGTAGGTTGCTGTGAAAAGTGCTGTAGCTTAGCTTAGGCTTCCCAGGAGGGAAAGAGGGGCTCTGGGCAGTAACAGGGGAGTCTCCTCGGAGTGCCCGAGCGGAGTGGGAGCTCAGCTTGCCCCTCCTTGTCCTGTAGGGACAGAGCGTAGGCCCTGTTGTTGAGGGCCTGGGTGTGTGCCTCCGTGGCAGCCTGTCCTGGTGTCAAGGTGGCATCTGAAGGGCCCTGTAGTCGGGGCCTGTGTGATGAGCTGTGGAGCCTTGTGTCCCTGTGTGTCGCCAGGAGCGGCCCGAGGTCCCGGTGAGCAGGTCCTAGGAGGCTGTTTTGGGCAGCTGAGTGGAGCGCACGTTCCTGGGCCCTTAGAGGGTGGAGGTGGCTCCCTGGGCTCCTGAAGAGGTGTTGCTGTGCTGCAGGCAGGTGGGCCGTCCCGTAAGTTGGGCGCAGTCCGGAGCCCGTGGCTCCGTAGGCGTTTTTGGGAGTGCCGAGGCGAGAGCGGCCGCCCTGTAAGTGGGGCCGTGCGTCGCGGTGCCCGGCGGGAGGTTGGAGGGAACCCCCCTGTAATCAGGGTGGGTATGTCTGGCCCCAGGGGTCCCTGTTCCGGGCGCCAATCTACGGTGAGGCAGATCTCGCGGAGAAGGGCTAATCTCAAATATGTAAGGACACCGCACAATCCAATGTGGATCAAAAGCGAGTGACAACTTTATTTAGTAGACGTGCACTTATATGTGTTACAGATAATATATGCATACATGTAAAGAGCTAAATGGCTGAATCTCTAAATACCCCATTTGCATGGTGCACCTACTTGCTACGTGCAGCTGCAAGCAGCAAACTACTTCTTATCTTATTCAGAGTTAGCTGTATCCTGCTCTGCTTGAGTTGTCCGCCGACTCATCAAGGACAGCGCCTCCCTAGCTAGCTATATTAAATGATGCCTTTGTTTATTCAATATGTCTTTGTTTCTTCAATGTGGCCTTTGTTTCAGTGTGGCCTAACACAGCCTTAATTTAGTTCCGTATACTCATCCTGCTTGCCCACCTCTAAGTCATGTCCATTTTCCTTTAGCCATTCTGCAACAGGAGCTCTCTTCCAGCCTGCTTGATTCCATGATTCTAAGGAGATCTCCCATGTCCCACCCTAGCTGGAAAACATCTCCCATGCGCCAGTCTGGTTGGATGCTCTCTCGATGAGACTTCGGGGTTTGATTTGTTCGATTTCTCACCTGGCTTTTAGCCAAATCTCTCCCTGGTCAGATTTGGTGCCATTTGTTTGTTTTGCACTCCTTCTTCTACCCCCGCAGCACCTGAAGTCAATTGAAGTCTCCTCCCACCCCAGCTGTGGCCACTTTGCCCTCCCTGCTCAGTGCCCTTTATAAGCACTGCAGGAGGAGCCCAGCCCTGCCCGACATCCCAGGTGAGTGTGCACGGGTGAGCACCGGGTGCATGGTGGAGGGTTGCAAAGGCCGGGGGGCCTTTGAAGACGGCGGGCGGCGGCGGGACAACGAGGCCGCCCCCCCCCCCCCTCCGCCGCCGCCGCTCGCTCCGCGCCCCCCCCCCCCCCTCCGCCGCCGCCGCTCGCTCCGCGCCCCCCCCCCCCCTCCGCCGCGGCCGCTCGCTCCGCGCCCCCCCCCCCCTCCGCCGCGGCCGCTCGCTCCGCGCCCCCCCCCCCCTCCGCCGCGGCCGCTCGCTCCGCGCCCCCCCCCCCTCCGCCGCCGCGGCCGCTCGCTCCGCGCCCCCCCCCTCCTCCGCCGCCGCCGCTCGTTCCGCGCCCCCCCCCTCCTCCGCCGCCGCCGCTCGTTCCGCGCCCCCCCCCTCCTCCGCCGCCGCCGCTCGTTCCGCGCCCCCCCCCTCCTCCGCCGCCGCCGCTCGTTCCGCGCCCCCCCCCTCCTCCGCCGCCGCCGCTCGTTCCGCGCCCCCCCCCTCCTCCGCCGCCGCCGCTCGTTCCGCGCCCCCCCCCTCCTCCGCCGCCGCCGCTCGTTCCGCGCCCCCCCCCTCCTCCGCCGCCGCCGCCGCTCGCTCCGCGCCCCCCCCCCCTCCGCCGCCGCCGCTCGCTCCGCGCCCCCCCCCCCTCCGCCGCCGCCGCTCGTTCCGCGCCCCCCCCCCCTCCGCCGCCGCCGCTCGCTCCGCGCCCCCCCCCTCCGCCGCCGCCGCCGCTCGCTCCACCCCCCCCCCCCCTCCGCCGCCGCGGCCGCTCGCTCCGCGCCCCCCCCCCGCCGCCGCCGCCGCCGCTCGCTCCGCGCTCCCCCTCTGCCGTGCTTGGGAGAAGCTGTGTGCGAGCACGTGGTGTGAGCTTGCAGGCCATGAGGAGCCTGTCCGTGTCTGCAGGCGTGTGCAAGCAGCTGTAGAAGTCTGTCC